>NW_009735865.1:9458-9752 GCF_000703405.1 Apaloderma vittatum | reverse complement strand
CAGACCTAAGTGGGACTTTTCTAGTCAAAACCCACTTTACAGAGATTAGAGGGTACCAAAACAACAAAAATTGTTTATGAAAGGCTGAAAGTGATTCAAAACTAAATGCAGCAGTGGGAGATTACAACCACCACCTCAGTTCAGAGCGCCAAAAACTCACATCCCCCACACCCACAAGAAGCATGCCTGCTGATTTACATGACAGGAGAAGCTAATATTAATATACTGATGCAATGATGAATATAACCATTATCACTAACGAGTCACTGTAGAACTAGTGGCAAGTTAGGTGTC
>NW_009735865.1:0-8923 GCF_000703405.1 Apaloderma vittatum | reverse complement strand
GTCGGGTTTGGTATCGGGCTATTATCTATAGTTGTATATAGTTCTTTACTTTTATCATTCCACTATTATTTTCTATTATTATTGTTTCATTAAAGCTGTTCTAGTTTTTTTTTCTTCTTTAACCCGAAAGTCTCTCTGTTTCATTCCCTTTTCCTTCCCATTTTTTGGGGGGAAGAGGGGGTTAGAGAGTGTCTGTCCGTGTTAGCGGCCGGCCCAGCCCTAACCCATGACACCATTGTCACTAACTAGTAATTGTAGAATTAGTGGCAAGTTAGGTGTGTTTATACTAATAAGTTACAAAATAGATACGTTGCAGATTTTTGATGCGGTATGCTTGTTTCATCTAGCATCCAAACTTCGCCGACTTTGATAATAAACCAATGTCAGCTTTATTAAGTTATTAAAAACCTGAGGACACTACCACAGAATTTAGTCAATAGGAGTAGAAAACTTATTCTTAAAAGAACACCAGACAAACAACAAATGCAAACCCCCAAACTTGCATGTAGTGTATACACTTTGATTTTAGGGTAGGACTGATCATTGACCAGATCATTGACTGTAACCTGCATTTGAAATTCCAGTTACAGAGTACGTTGTTCTATGAAGCCACTAAGAGCCAAAATCATTTTACTTCAATTGTAAAACTAATTGTTCTTTTCTGAAGTCTTACAATACTGCATTTCATGTTCTGTGTTTTTCATCAGAAGGTTTTCTTAAACTTCTGTCTCCTAAAGTCAGTGGGAATCTTAAAATTGAAATCTCAAGCTATGTAACGACATGATTTAAGTAGTTGGTGAATTTGACAGTGTGCTAAATGAATTGTGGGTATATTTTATTATTTTAATAAGCTAATACAAACAAAAGTACTAATGATACGAAAGAAAGTTCAGTAAAAGCAGGGTAAACTTCAATGCAGCTCACAAGCTAATGGAAGTAGGCCTTGAGCTTTCAGTGCTACCTCTTAAGTTGTCTTACATGAAATGTTTTTTGGTTGGGTTGGTTTGTTGTTCAGTTTTTGGGGTGTGGGTTTATGTGGTGTGGGTTTTGTTGTTATTCTTGGTTTAATTTTCTGTGGGGGTTTTTTGTCTGTGTGTTTTGGTTTTGTTTTTTTTTTCAGCAGAAGCCCAGCACTGTTGATGGATGTAGGCTTTGTCTGTGTTCAGTAACACAAGGAGAATATAAAACTAGCTATTTTAAGAGGAAAATAAAATAGTATGGCTTACTGCTGTAAATTCAAGCAGCAACCTGATCTGGCATATTAGGTCAGAGTGCTTGCTTAGTTGAGATCTAGAGTTTCACATATATTGGGATTAAATATGAACATTTTTCCTACAACTAATTGCAAAATAGGAGAGGATGTGTTATTAACCTGCATGCTATTATTGTGAGGGGTTTATCATGACTCCCTCTTGTTCACAATTTTCTATCCATTAATTTTATCCAACAGTTTTCTTCCTGATTTATTGGGAAGAATTTATTGCTCATATGCAAAAGATACAGTTTTGCTTTCTGTGGAATACAAATAAATGTTCTACAGTAGAAAATGTAGCCCACCATTGCACCGCCTTTATCCTTATTTTTAAGGATAGTTCAGTGGGCATATGAAGCTTTTTCTTTTTGTGTTGTGTCAGTGCTCAGAGATTTACTGATCATATCTGTTCTCATTATATCTCCTGTTGACCTTGGCACAGTGGGAAAAACCTTCCTCAGTGTAAAAAGACACTGAAATCTGGCAGTTAGAATTTATAAAAAAATTCACTGGTTTGTCATATGAAGTGCTAAGGTTGTAGGCAGGGTAAAAGTTGCATGGTTTTTACCATGCAGGGAGAAAAAGTATGGGAATAGAAAATCATATAAAAGATGATGGCCTAGAAGCTTTTATTTTACTGTAAAAGCATATGTTTCCAGAGTTTCATTATGATGTGGAAAGGATCCTGCTTTTGAAGGAGAACCTCTGTCTAGAGCCCAGGGATCTCCTGTTTGCTGAAGACTGTTGTCAGCAGAAATACTCTGGTAATTTAAATGTCTCAAATCCTGGATGGATGTTTGAGACCTTCTGGAACACAGCACTATTTGTGCTGGTGCTTGTTCTCTCACACTGGTTTTAAACCCCCGTTCTTGTCATAGTGCCTTTTGTAAGCACTGTATAGGGACACTGGAAGAAGTAATGCCCTGCAGAATTTACAGCCTGGAAAGATGAGATTTATAGAAATTTGGGTCTTCATTATTCCAGTTAAGGAAATGATGAACTGAAAGATTAAATGCGTGATTCCAGGGTAACATGGTAGATATGTAGCAGCAGGACGTGTAGACCAGAGTCTGGTTTAATGTTGAGTAGCTTCTGCTAGAAAACTGCAGTTAGATTTGCCTGTGGCTTTATTGGTGCAACTCTTCCTTTGCTGCATAAACATACAGAGATGGAAATGCCTGCTTTCCTCTTCCCTCCTGCTTTTGTGCTTGCTCTATGTTTGCAAATAGGAAGCCAGGTTTGTTGAGAGGGGTAGATATAATAGATATGTAGTCCTGTGCTACATTTTATCTTGTCATCCGAAAATGCTATAGAACTATCAGCTAAAAATCAAGAGCTGTGCACAGGCATTGTTACTGCAATGCAGCTGGAATAATAGGAAAGAAGAGGATAGAAAAAGCAAAGAGGGGCTAGTATGTCACAGAGCAGTACAAATATTATGTACAAAAAGCTTAAATCCTACTCTCATGCAGAAACAATGGAAATCTCTCAGTAAAAGAGAACAAAGAAATCTTGTGTTGGAGCAAGGGAAAAATACTCCCATATCTGAAGTATTAACTGCATGGTGCAGCTTCTCATAAGTGAGGGGTTAGAAAGCTTACTTTTTTTTCCCCTCCCAACAGAAGCCCTGTCAGATTGAGATTTAAATACCCAGACTACACTACAAAATTGATATATATCCCAATATTTACATAAAAGATTTATTAATTTTTTTTAAAGCATAGGTTTGGTAGGAATGTTTTGATGGATTGAAATTTCAGTGACAAATAGAAGTGATATGTCAAGCTTAACATTCTTTTTTTTCCCTTAGTTTTTAATAATCTGTATGAATTACTGTATGTATTTTCTTCCCAAGGTTAAGGAGTATAATCTTAAAATTAGCATCTTGGCAGTAGGAAAGAATGTATCTTCAGTATAGCCTGCACAAAAGCAAAGTGTGTATGTGTATCACAGGCTTTGCAGGCCTTGATGTCTGGAGAGGCCACGTGGGCTTGGAAGTTGGTGGAGATGACTGTAAAAAGTCACAAGCTCATGACCCAGCGTTTAGATGCAGTGCAGGAGGCTGTCTCGGGTATTGATCCAAACGTGTCTAATTGGGATGTCAAAAGTGGCTGCTGCAGTGACTATATGTATAATTTTATTTTTCTCTAGATTTTATGTGGCCTCTACTAGCAGCTTGATTTTGAACAAAGGTCACCACAAAAGATTTCCAGGATATTTTCTTCCAGAAAGAACTTTGTGAAATGTAAAAAGGACATGAGGGCTTGAGGCACTAGAGCTGTTTGGGGTAGTCTTATCAACTGAATGCCTGCACTTGCACATTTTCCCCTTGGCATTTGCTGGTCAGACACCTAAGTCTTGCTTCTACCTGCTGGAAGTATGAGGGAGAAAAGGATGTAACTTTGTGTCCGATAGTGACTTCAAAAAACTCTGATTCACTGTACTCTAAAATTACTGTATTGACTTCAAGATTTAGCTCCTGTTAATGGCAGTGATATTAGATTGATTTTTGAACTGCAGGTCCTATATCATTTAGAAGGCATAAGAGATTGGATCAATTGGAAACACATTGTGGTAAAAAAAAAAATTGGAAATAGATTGGTGTGGGAGTGATAATTAGAGTTACTTGCTGCTGTGTTGAAATGTAACTTTTTACAAAATTGAGCTGCATAATTTAAACCAGGTATGCATCTACCCCGTAACAATGTTTACTGATGTCATTTAGATTTATATTTTCTTTCATCAGATGTTTGCAGTGTAAGATTTTATTTTGCTTCCCCATGAGGGCACATGGAACCTAGTTTTTCAATGGACTGAGTACTTTCACAGAATCACTCCTTGGGTAAAGGTGCTAGAGTAAATAAAAACCCTAAAGCAGAGCAACAGATATCTGAAGCTGTTTTATCAATTTGATGTCAAGCAGACTTAAAAGAAAGGAAGTCTGTTCTGGTGGTCTTATTTTATGATGGTAGTCTAACTCTGTTTTTATACTAGCAAAACAGGAGGAACTTTCACAGTATTATTAGTGTTTGAAATTAAAAAAAACATTGTTCATTTAAAATGGGAAGTTTGACCCAAATTCAAAGTCGGGCATTTGATTAATTAATAACAGACAGTAATTTCCACTTGTAAATCCTTCCCTACCAGACACAATCCTATGGGAGAAAAATGAAGTGGATCTGACCTAATTAGTCTGTCAGATTGTCCCATGTCATGTAATGCAGTTGAACATTTTATTCCTTAATTGGCCATCCTTCTTCTAGTGCTGGAAAGAGAATCCTTCTATTCACGGATGTACAAGGTAAATTTATAAAAAGAAAGTGTTAATTTATTAAATTTTAAAATATTTTCATATTCAAGATAATAGAAAACCTATAATTCAAAATAGGATTTATGTTCTGCTACCTCAGGTCTGGCTTAACGGATTTGCAAATACTGTATCAAACGGGTTCTGTGTGGGTGCCTTTGTACACCAGGGATTACTGGCTCCAGTGTCACGTTGGGTTAATGCAGTTCAGGGACAGAGCTGGGTTCCTGTGTTTATGCTGTGCTGAAACTAGTAAGTTGTCCTGGTACTGGGCATGCAGGGGAGCAGGGAAGGAGGTCCCCAGTCCCGCGTGGGCAATGGAGTATCTGCATTGGATTTGTTCCAGTTGCTTACTAAGGAACTAATCATATACGTAAGGTAAGTATTTTGGGTTTTTTTTTATAACAGATATACATTACATATCTATCTATAGTATAAAACTGTAATTTGCCCACACAGAGGTGTTTATGTTCTGCTTTATGTCGTAAGAAAATGGAGCAAAAGAATCAAAGCAAATGGAAGAGAAGAAAGTTTTTTGTTTGTTTGTTTTAAAAAAAAAAAAAAAGAGAGGAGGAAGGTGGTCGTGGGACCATTATGATTCACAAGGAAGGCTGTTGTGGGGAAGACAGCAAACCGACCACCCAGCATTGCTTTGGTTTTCTCTACATTTTTGGTTTGTGTCTTGCCATGTAATTTCACTGAGGTTTTTCTTTGCATATATCACCATATTAATAAGTGAAATCTTTGGGGTATTTTATACATTAATATTATCGTAACTAACTGTTGAGTGCTGCTCAACTATACCTTTGTTTCTTGTTTAAACATATCCTGTAGAACACCCTGACAACAGTCACGGATAATACTGTTTCTTGGCAATGATCAGTTCATGTTCAAGCAGTCTGAGGATGAGGGTCCTGATTCAAAGAAGGGATATCTAAGTTCTTATGGTAATTATTCACGGATATGTTCCATTAAAAAGATGCATTTAAATAGTTTTGACTTAAGCATAGGATTTACAGGAAGCCTAGAGCTTACCTTAGGCAACAATGCATTGCAGAATAGGAAAAAAAAATTCAGAAATATGTTAAAACAAATAAAACTTTTTGGTAACAAGAAAATGCATAAAAGTATTTTTCATTATTTGTGCTTACAGTAGTAACTGCACTAGTAATACAATGCTTAATGGATTTGTGTGCAAAATTGACCTGTTACTTTAGTTTTGAGAGGTGAAAATGCATTTGCAAAATAATGTATAGGAGAGTTGATTGTGGCCTTTAGTGAAAATTAGCAGAGAGGTAGCGGTTTGTGTTGAAATGCAAGTGTTGCCTTTTCTCTTTGCAATCTGAATGCAAGGTCGCAAACACTATTCAAGCATTGTTCTGTCAATACCCAACCTGTATGGAGCTGGATACATTCTCAAGGTAATACTTTTTAAAATGCATTCAGCAACAGTTTAAACTAAGCAAGGTTAGACTGTAGAAGGAAACTCTTATTCTATCATCAGCTCTTTATAGTTCATTAGATTTACATTTGGAATTGGAATGCCACCTGTGTAGGAATGCATTGGACTATTTTCTGCAGTGCTGTCTGTCTTGATCTAGTGCTGACTCTGTTATTCTTGCATCTGATGTATTCAAGTTGGCATGAACGTGAAAGACATAATTCTCATTACATGTGCTAAGCCAGGCAGCAAGGGAAACAAGCTTGACTAAATGCTTGAATTTCAACCAATGGTGCAGCAAACTAATGTTGGTTCTGAAAATGAAAACTGTTACTGTATATTCATCAGCTGAAAACACTGTAAGCCTTAAGAATCAAAGTTTAAAAAAAAGAAACCGAGGACGCTGTTTGGCAAGTTAACCCTCTTCAGTTTAAAAGCATCAGAATGAAAAGTCCTGTGAATAATAAAGGTACTTGTTACTAACAGCAATTTCTGATTTCATGCTGAAGGACATATTGTATGGCACTTTTGAGTTGATGTACTCCTTGGCAGCAGCAGCAAATAAAAGTGGATAGAAATTTTCAGTACCAGTAGCTGCTTCAAGAACTCTTGTAGGTCACTTTTTCAGAAAGTGCTTTAAAGCTAAGAAAGTTGCATCAGCAGAGTTCTAGCTGTCCTTGAGATCTTGTGATACCAACTTTGAACTCACTGCTTTCACTGCAGTAGGTAATTGTCCCACTGTGTTTGTGGGCTGGCTGTACTCTTCCAAGAGCAGGGCAGTCCTCTAAATAAACAAGGTATTCCCATTTATGCAGGTCAGCTTCTTCTATAGTTTAAAAGCATTTTCATTTTTTTTTTTTCCTTTTCCAAATGCCTGCAGAGTGCATGGCTATTTATTAACGTGTGACAGCTTAAATGGCTCTTGTCAACAATTACCCATTTTGAAAAGTGGCAGTCTTCCTTTGTGATGTAACAAAAATGATCTCTAAACAAGTCTTGTGTGTTTCTTAAAATATAAAGCAATATCTCTAAAATGTATTCTGTGAGAGTGATAACAATTCAAAGAAAAATTTTTGTTCTGTAACAGATCAATATGGAATAGAATGTGTTAAGATTTTTTTTTCAACTTATCTTTGGAAGACCAACTTTGTCTTGTGCTTACCAGCAAAGTTATGGCCCCACATAAATGCTAGTGGTTATAACAATACTATCTGACAAAAACATTCACAATATATAGGGTCAAGGGATTAGCATTATAAGAAGTAAAATATGTCGAATGTAAAATGGAGAGAGAGAAAGAAAAAAAAAAAAGGTTTTTCATTTCCAACAGTTCCAGCAATATTTGTTTCCTGGAATGTTTGCTTTCTCAAACTCTTATTTTTTTTTTAAGTAGAGCAGGAAATTTTGTCGCCACTGAAACTAATAATTGGTAAAACACTGACACCTTGTGTGATCAGGGTTTGACCTCTTGTGGTTCAAGCTGACTGGGACAAAAAAACACGAGGTCTCCAGCTCACTCCTCCCCCCACCTCCATTTCCACAGAGATGTAAGGGGAGACAATTCAACTAAAAAGGCTCAAGGGTTTAAGATTAAGGATAGGGAGGGTAATAATCTACCATTTAAGATGACAGGTAAAGAACCAGAGAAACTTGGGGAGAAAAAACCATAGATATATCGCACCACTATCATTTAGGAAGTAGGATAGTGAGAGGAATACATCTATAAATATGACCCAATTTTAAATACACTTCGCCACCTCTCCATCTTTCTGATTATCTCCTTTTCCCCCATCAGTGCGGAGGGGCGGGAGTGCAGTCCATCTGGCCATTACTCAGTGTCCATGGCAGCTCCTCCTTGAGAAAGAGGGCTCCTCGCAGTCTCTCCTTCACACCGCGTGGTGTCCACCTCACAGGAGGCAATCCTCTTCCTCCCCGTGAGTCCATCGAGGCCACGGATCAGTTCAGGTGATTCCCCTGCTGATGCTCATTCTCTCTCCCCTCTTGCATGGGGCTCTGCACGTACTGGTGGTTCCCCTGGCTGGCAGGCAGCCACCTTCCTGCCATCTCAGCCACCACGGGCTTTAGGGAAAGGTCCTACTTTAGGCCACCTTCTCTTTTGGGATTCTCTGCCTCGCTTTCTTCTTGGGTTGATCTTCCTTTGTTCTCCTCTCACCTGCCCCTCCTCCAACAGAAAAACTCCTCAACATTAAAGGCAGGACAGCTCAAAACAAGACAAAAAACAGAAGAGAGGTAGAACAATGGGGTCACCTCTTAAATACCCTGATGGCAGAGGCCCTGGCCAGAGGCCAGTCCAACTCCTACCTGGGGGTGGGAGAGACTCTTGAATCTTCACACAAGCCTACTCCCACTTTTACAAAAAACCAACAACCCACCAGACTCAAACCCATGACACCCTTAGAGTCCTCGTGCACTGCTGTCTGCTTTAAGTGGAAATTGGACCTGCAAACTCTAGAAGTAAAGATTTGCCATTGTTCTTGCTAAATGGCTTTGGGATTAACTACCTAAATCCAGGATGGATTCAAGCTCACAAAGTGTTTGGTAAAATGGGATGTTGGAGGAAGTGAATGAATGTTACCAGAATAGTTATGAAACTTTATTTGGGAAACATGCAAAGTCATTCTGTTGTAATCAAACTTAAGTTTTAAGGAGCTAATTGCTTAATGAATAGTTAATTACCATTTTAATTAAACTAGTTTATTAATTTATATTAGGATAAAGAATATAGAACTCTACTTATGCTAAGAAGTCGCCTGTAGGCCTTGGCTAGAGCTAGAGCTGGTGCAAGTTGCAAAACTGGCAAGGAATGTTTTGTACTTGTAAAAGGTCTCACCGCACCTGTGGTTTGGTTTTGCCCCACCAGTGCTTTGGTCCTACTGCACCTGTGCTTTAATAACAATACCAG
>NW_009735864.1:39359-74658 GCF_000703405.1 Apaloderma vittatum | reverse complement strand
TCCAGCCTAGGCCATTCTGAGATTCTATGATTTTCTGTTTAAGCAACATGACTTAGTGGAAATTTCCTTTTTAAAACTGATGCCATCATTTCTCAGAAGTTCAGTTTGATTATATATTTTCAACTCATTTTCTCTTAAATGTCTTTCCCTTCATGTCTTTTTGTATGCTTCAGATGCATAAATACCAAACAATTGCATGAAACTCCAGCATGAATTGTTAACATTGTCTTTTCCCCTCTCTTTCTACTGTTCATTTTCATCCATGTATTTTTTTGTTTGCCATCACTTTTTTTTTTTAATACATCATGTTAAATTAATTTGAAAACATCCTAAGCTGTGCAACCTCTGCGAGTAGTAACAGCGGATACCTGTCTGTTTCACTATTTAGTCCCTCCTCCTACCTCTCCATCTTCCAAATCCGTGAGTACGCCAAGTGAGGCTGGAAGCCAGGACTCTGGGGATGGCGCTGTTGGGTCTAGGTATGTCACTTTCCTTCTCATACACTTTTGCTTAATCCTTGTACTCTGAACAATTAAACTGTAGAAGAAATCAAATTACTTGATTATAATATAATAATAGGAGGTTACAGTGTTACTGAATCTGTGAACGGTGACTATTTTAGAGAATTACACTACTGTAACATTTTAAAATGTAACTACGCTTCCTAAGTTGAAATTGCCAACATTAACGTGGATTTGTTTAAACTTGCAAGTTTAGAGTAAAATCAGTCTGAATGTCTTGTCGTAATGTTCTTGTGCGCATGAACGTCTCAAGACAATAGAAATCTAGGAAAGTCCCAGCTTTTTCTAAAGGAAAGTTGGTATGGATGATAGACTATTTCTTCTTTCCCTCTGTTCTAGTTGGTCTTATAAAAGATGCTGTCTACAAACTGCCTTGCTGCTAATTTTAAGTGTTGTTTTTTTTTTTCCTTACTCAGAACAGTACTTCTTGTTATTTCACTTTGCAGCTATCCCTGTGACATGACTGTACCACTCAATCTCTTGTTTGGCCAAAACGTAGTGCCATGTTAGTATGGGCCACAAGACTCTTTCATTTCCGGTACTTGCCACATCTATTTGACCATTATTCTACGTGTGACAGTCTGAGAAATGCTGCTCTAAAGGGAATCAGATAAATATTTCTGTTAAACTAGGAATTCAAAGTGGCACTATATAGGTGATAAGATGGGAAACACTACTTCCAAAGAATATTTCTACTGTTTCCCGTGCACAGCCTGTGAATAAGAGCAGTATTTGCCTAGTTATTTTTGGTAACTTACATTGTCTCAGCAAATTAAATTCACTTAGTTAAAATTTACCAGGTATACATTGCAGGTGAAGTTTAGTTAAATCACAGTCCCTAAAGTGGTTATCATCTGGTACTTTTGTGCTTATATGAGTAGTTGTTTTGGAGAAAGTATGAATACTTGCACTGGTTTGAAACATCTTTTAAAAAGACTGCAGTAATGTCTTCTATGTGTGTGGATTATGCAGGTTTAACTATACAATCCTAATCTGAAAATATTCCGTATTTTAATAACCCAAACAAAAATTACAAGGTGCCCATTTCTAAGTAGCAAACATAAAACAAAATATTTCAGGCAGCAGATACAAACCCATACTCCATTTATTTTTTTTCTTTAACAGTGCCCAGGTGTGATCCTGTACGTAGCTTATTCGGTACACAATTGAAGTTCACCTGTCATGTTAATAAAGAACAAATACAACTGTTCCTTAACTAACAGTAAATTTTAAATTATTTTAAAGCTCTGATTATTGCTTATTAAATTATCATTTTATTTTTTAAATATTGCTTATTTAGTTGTCATTTATATTTCCAATCATATATAATTTAAATTCAGTATGAAACAATATGTGTAAGCCACATATCTGTAATTGAATACTGTGTTGTGGACTGAATTTATCTCCACCTCATAGGTGTACCACGCTCTCTGATTCTTTTCCTCAGATACGGCAACATAATGTTCTATGCATACATTTTCTTACAAACTCGTATGCTAAGTTTCATGCATTTGCAGACTTGTTTTAAAACTAAATCTGTCCCTTGACAATTTCCCAGGCGTGGAAGCATAAAAAGACTGTGGTCTTGAAGGTGTGGAGGTATGAATGTATAGCTAAACTGAAGGCTGTGTAGAGTCCCCTTGCTTATTCTCTTGACACTGGGTAACATTTTTCTCCTCCCCCGGCAAACAGATGTCTATATTCTGGTGTGTCAGTACAAGTTTGTACAGCGTTCCTAATGTACACATACTCCTGAACCTGAAGGTTGATGGGAAAAGTTGATATCCCTTAGCATTACACTTGGCATTTCGCAGGTGACTTTCATATCAGTATGAGACGTGTTGGAAAGCCCAAATTATTCCACTATACTTGATAATCTTAAAAAGAGCATGATTTTGGGTTTCTTTTTTTAATCTGTGGCCATTTGTTCTTTGGTCATGCTCTAACTATGCTTTACAAAGATGTTCTTTTTTGGTTTCATCTTTCGTCCTCTATGATGCTTAATCTTGCCAGTAACTTTAGTTATTTAGTAATTAGTAGAGCAGTGTTCAGACTGTGGAAGTAACTGCGGTTATTTCCATCTGTCCTACTTTATTTTCATCAGTAAAGAGTTTAGGTTCCTAGTTTGATACTGATTCTTTCTTTTCCTCAGTTAAGAGTATAAATTTAAGACTGGAAATTAATACAGCTGGTTTACTTTTAGGTTAGGTGGATGCTTCATAGAATTAGTTTAAATACAGAAAATGGTTTTTAGAGGTGGGAACTTGTGTTCACTGAAGTTTACAGATAAATTCATTTACCTTAAGGCATAACCATTGTCTGGAAAGCAAAAGGAACAGTATTTTACATCATTCTGGTAACACATGTAATAGGTGAATTTAATCGCGGAATGTTACCTTTATTTTAAAAGAGGATCTCTGAGAAAGGTTCATACCAATGAAGCAACTGTTGAAAGCTAAAACAATGCTTTGAAAGTAAGAAAGGTACCTCAGTAAGGGCTAGGTCTTGGGCACAAAAATTGGAGCCTTAAATTCATAGTTCTTTTCCCAGGTTCTTCTTGAGTGGGTTTGAAAAAATTGAGAAGATGTTTGACAACTATTGTGGTAATGCAGCATTTGTAAATTTATTTTTTTTTTAATTAATGTATGATTGAACATCATATGATCAATACCCAGCTTGAATTCTCAGGCACCAAATTAAACTCCAAGCTTAAAACTATTCTGTCAAGAAAAATAGCAGAGACCTGAAGAATAAGTATGCCTAAAGTAATTAGCTTTATGGTAAAATGGTGTGTTTGTTTCCTGATGCACAAAAGCTATGGAAAGACTTTGTAGAGATTTAAATCTCAACTGCTGTTGCATCCATGGCAATAGCTTATGTAGAATGATTTGCTGGATATGAAGAAGATTTGTAATTCTTAATTAAACTCTAATTATTTTAATGCGTACTTTATACAAGAACAAGCTAGTGCATGACACACCCATATTTGAGTTTTTGTGACATTGCCGGTACATTTTTGAGATCAGCTTTACCTTTAGGAATTCTTCGCTTGGTTTATAAGAACATTACCATGTATGGGATGGAAATGAAAAATTACCTTTTATTGACTTACCCTAGTAAAATATTAGATATTATTTATTTATTTAATTTGTTATGAAGCACAATGTTAAAAATATTTGTAAGGTATCTAAGAACTTCAGAAAAACCATGCACGTTCATCTGTTAATCTCTCTTATAAGCTTATTTTAAAGCCTAAGCCTGATAGCAGGCAGTAGACTAAATGAAAATTTTTAGAGAAGGGACGAAGGCTAAAAATGAAGGGAGAGGGAAGTTTTATCTCCCCCTTTGTTTTTTTTTTTTTTATACAGAAGCGACTTGAGATATATCTGTTCTGTTCATTATACCACATTATTTTGAAATGTGTTATTAATATAAAGCCCGCTATTTCCAAGAGATGTAAATATCCTAAACGGAGTTGGCTCTAAATCAGATGACACTTACAAGCCCAAGGCAGTGCTTAACCCGTAATTACTGCAATGTCAGATTTTGGAAACTCTAGCAGTTCCCTATCCCAGTGGAAATGCGTTTTTGCCCCTCTACCAAAAGGCTTATGTGTTGACTCATTTCCTTTACCAATATGGCAGTTTCCTCCACATATTTACTGCTCTGGGCGAGTTAACAAATCTGTGTTCATATGGCGTGAATGGATCTGAACAGATTTTAAAAGGAATTTGAAGTTTGTAATGGTTCTTGCCAGTATTTAAAATAAGACTACATTTGTTTGCAGGCCTTTATCTTTTGATCTTTAAAATAATTTAATTCTTTTCTAATAGCTCTGAATTCTGTGTTGGCTTTTTAACTTTTGGATTTACTGCATGTATTATTGCACTGAATGTTTGCTGAATTTCCCTTAACTGGTGTTACATTGCTTTGTTTCTTGTGAACAATGAAATAACTATAAGCTTATTGTAACTCTAGCATTTCATAGTGTGTATTTGCTTCACTAATCTCTGGCCTTTTTTGCTAATGCTGCATGATTGTTCAACCTGGGGTATCAGGACGCTGCATTGGGATACTGATCCATCAGTTCTTCAGCTCCACTCTGATTCCGATCTGGGGTATTGCATAGATTTCTTATATTCCCTCTTTCATGTACTTATGGATAATAAAAGCTTATTATTTTTTTAAGACTTCAGGTTGTTGTTAAGAGACTGTTCTATAAGTAACAGAAATTCACTATCACTAGAGTTAATGCAGTTTGCTTGCAATGGGCAATTTTTTTATTTAATATGTATAAGGTGCTTATTTTTAATAACGAAGCTTACTTATTTGTATTTTTCTTTGAGTCTTTCTTTGGTAAAATGTAAACTTGAGAACATATGTAAAATAAAAAGCTTAGAATCACTTTTTAGAGACAGAGTGATTCCTATCTTTTCTTATAAATAGGTTTGTAAAAGCTGTAGCTCATTATAAGCACTTAGTAAAACCCATATCACACAGTAAGAATTATGATTGTGCACACCAAAACCTTTCAAAAGGAGTTACTCTTCTTCTTTCACTTCCATCTTGGGAGAGGAGTGGATAATAAGAAACTGAGTTTAATATAGGTAAATTGTTGCTGGATTATTGCAGTATTACTACAATACATGCTGAAATTTGCTTCTGTAGAAAGTTACAATGACCGGATTGATATTGTGTGGGTTTTGGAAGCACATTATGCACTGTAGTTTGGTACTGGACATATCTGCGTCTACAGGATCTTCCATAAGCGAGAGTCGGAAAGCTCAGAGGTTTTTCAGTCTTGTATCCTGGAGTAAATATTATGGCTAAATCACTTGTCAGGGTGTGAGTTTCAGATTAGACCTGCAGTTCTGCATTCTAAATAGAATCTTAGAGGTAGACCAGAAAGGGCAGCAAAGTTAGAAGGGCGAAGTGCTTTTTCCTTCAGAATAACTAAGCTGGGTTTTGAGCTTTAAAGTCCTGGAACTGTCGCTGTACAAACACGACTCCTGAGCAGATCTGTTCCACTGAAAACAGTGGAATCCTATTTGTAGCTGTACCCTAGTCAACTAGAGGGCAACACTTCAAAATTATATCCTATGTCTGTATATATTTGCACATCTTTCTTTTTGTCGCAGATGTATAAGTAGCTGCTGTTTTTAAACAATAAAATATTAGTCATAATAATGTAACTTCTGCAGAGTTAAGTTTCCACTGGATTTAAGTTTGACTAAGCAGTGCTGTGACATGATGACTTGATATTATTCTAGGCAAAATGTGAAATAGTTCATAAAGTTATTTTTTTTCTGATTTCTGTATTAATTTTATTTAGACGTGGACCTGTTAAACTTGGAATGGCCAAAATTACCCAGGTTGACTTTCCTCCTCGAGAAATTGTTACATATACAAAGGAGACGCAGACACCTGTTATGACTCAGCCAAAGGAAGGTGAATGGTTAACTTGTTACTACCTAAGTTGTTTTTCTTTTACTATAATAAGGACTGACTGAATTAGAACTGACACTTGTGATCTTGAACTTTAGTAAGGTAGAATGAAGGTTGATCTGTGAGATAACTGATATATGATCTATTATTAAATTCATATAGGTCTTGCTTAAGTGTTACTATTATTCTGCATTTTGTTTAATGTTACTAATATATGGTATTTTCTCCCTCCTAGTAGATGTTCAGATTAGACAGAGTTGCTTAATTATCTGACAATCGATAAATACAAGTGGTGTATATCTTGCATTTGCGACGTTTAAGAATATACACAAACTTGAAGGCTCTATATCCCTACAACAGACTTAGCAACTACATCCCCCAGCTTTTTAAGAATTTGAATTTTTATACTTGGAGCTTATTCATGGAGTTTTAAAAGAAGGAACTAATTTCTTTATTAACCCATGCAGTTTCTGTTCTCAGCAATTGAACATATGCCTTCTTTCAGTCGTGACCTGTTTGCTTTTCAGCAAATAAATTTTTCTAAAGAAAATTTAGTTGGCTAATGGACTTGCATTTCAATGTTGAAACACCTGGATTTAGCTGCAAATGAAAATACTAATCTTGAACTAGTTTGTATGTAATTCCACAACAAATCTTTATTGTTTATTCTGACCAAGTATGACTTTGCTAGCAATTTTAGGACTTAATTCTACTTACTTTCATAATTTTAGATTTTTATGCTCTTTAGTGGGTGAACTTCTGGGTGTTTATGCAAGAAGAAAAAAAAGCACCTTTTAAAACACGAAGAGACTACTCAGTTGAAATCTTATGCTGGTGTTTCCAGAAACTGAATAATTTACCTGAAGATGTAGTACAGATCATATAAGCTATGAAGTGCAATACATGTGAGGCAGAACTGTGGTTGTTGCTCCATCAATATGCTGCTTTTGTCTGGAGTGTGTCTTGTAGTCACTTTGGCAAATTTAACTAAGTGCAAATGACACCATGAGTGAGTTTGAATGGAGGGGAAAAGGGAGGGAAAAGAAAGGAAGGAAATTGAAACACTACTTTGTGTTGAGGAGTTTCTTCCCTTCTTATCTCTGGGTATCCAGTATGAGGGATTGATGTTTTGTCAGAACATAAACCAGGTCTTTCAAACTTCATTATTTGGTGAGCCAGGACCAGAGAGGTTATGCTTTTTTCTCTTTTCATTTCCATTCTTCATTTCATCTGTATCCCTGCACAGATCGGTGGTTTGGGTTTTCCTGCTTTCATTTCTCCCACGTCCTTACCTTTTCCTTTCCCTCAGGTTTTTCTGCTCCCCCCTGTCAGTTTCGTGGAATCTGAGGATTTATCTCATAGTTTGAGTGCTTGGAAGAGTTTTACTTCTGCTGCCTGCTGTCAGAGGAAATTACCTGAGATTGTATGATCTTAGTTTCACATTCAGTGGATAGGTTGTAGTTGAGGTTTACTGTAGTGGAGATGGAAAGATGTGTCATCTGTATTTCTGTGTTTACCAGAGAGATTTTTCAGTACAGATGCTGTCTCCTGATCCATTCCACCTTAAAACCAATACTGTGTTCTTGAGGGCCGTCATTATTTTATGTATGTGTACTTCACAGAAGCCACTTACAGGTGCTTTTTCCATCACTTCAGTGTCAAGGATCTTTTTAAGGTCTGTCTTAAGACTGCCTAAATACATTCATAATTAGGTTTTATGTTCACAATTTATGAAAACATCTGAAATAGAACATGAATTTTAAAATAAATCGTACTGCCTGCAGACAAAAGAGAATCACTAGGTGAGAAATTTTGATTACGGGAAGAAACTTTTTAAGTCTTTAAAACAAGGTTTTGAATTTTTAAATAACAGATAAATTAAAATTAGACACATCCTATCTGATTGATTCTTGTTTCTTTGCACAATCTGAGTTTGGGTGTTTTATTTATTTTAGTGAATATACTGTAAACTAGAGATAATCTCACAAAAGTGCACTTTGAAGTTGAGGCTGCAACTGAATTTACATGTACAGGTAATCTTCCCTAGCTCCCTTGTACATCAGCAAGCTGCATCTCAGCTAGGTTAGCTCCAATGTTAACACTTTCTTATAAAACAAAGTGAGCTGGACCTTTCTGAATTATCATTTCTTGAGATTTTAAAATGCTGTTGGAGCTAATCTGTTTGGTGTGACAGATAGGAAGTAGGGGAAAAGTGGTGCTACGCTAAACCAGTTATAATTATCACGGAAATATTTATGGCAACCCAAACAAAATGGCAGTTACAAAGGGGAGATTTCATGGTCTCAACTTAAAGTCGGCCTTTGGAGATGCCCAGCTTTGATTCAGTCTAACAAACAGTGAAGTTTAAATGAGTACCTGTCATGTGAACAGCATCGGTCTTAAAATGCGAAGGTCACGCAAGTCGAGAGAAAAGACCAGTAGTTGAGAAATCCAAACCAGGAAAGTTTTACAGTTAGAGAAGGGAGGTAGGCTGAGTTTATATGTTCATGCTTCTGTGTAGAACAGACACGTTGCACCATCCTAGACCATATTCAAAGATGAAGTAACTGTCCTCAAGGTCCCATGTGTACAAGTAAGGGACTAAGGATATAGAAGAGAAACACAAAAATAGTGTTGGGGTGGTGGTTTTGGTGCTCTCAAACTTCTTGCTTTGACAACACTGACATATTTCTGTTTCAGTCCTTCAACTTTTCTCCAAGTTTGTGTTTTTTCTCCTGAACTTTCCATATCCTTACTCTTCTAACCCTACTGTTCCTGTAGCAACTGTGTTTCTTACGTAGAGGACATGGCATGAAATAATGTTGTTTATTGTCACAAGGAATATCGCAGAGACAATATGCCCCCTCCCCTTTTTTCTTTCTTGTTCTTTTGGCAGGTTTTGTTTCTGGTTTTTGGGGTGGTTTTTGTCATTCTGTGGTACAGTAACGATGGCCATCTTTTTTGTTTAGGGACAAAATAAATACTTGGTTTGAGAAGTGTTGTGCCATACTTGGTGCTGTTCAACCTTACTTCATAACTAATAAGCCAAAGCATTGAGGACTCTGCACCATTACACTTCATCACTTTTGTCACCATCATAACATGACAGCTGTGTTTAGGCTGCTCCATTCCCCAACATCCTTGGTCTGTCATCCCCTTTTCTACAATCTACAGCCGTTTCTCACTTTCCTTGACGCCGTGTATAACACTGCTTCCCTCATTGTCCAGTTTTGGTAGATTTTTTTTTTTTTTCAGTTAGTGTGGTCAACTGCTTATTAGGGCTGTTATTTAGTCCCTCTTTGGCACACTCTATGAGGCAGCAAATTTTCAGACCTACTGTCTGAAAATACATTTGAAATTGTGTTTCCTTTGCACACTCATTTCTTCTGAGCATGCAACAGCAGCAGTTCCAGCAACAGAGATTAAATTCATATGTGAACTCTGGTTTATATCGTAATGTTCTGCAGGCTCCATGTTGGCCACCACCTGGAGTACTGTAATGATTGGTGCTAGGTTTTTTTCTTCTTTGTACTTCGTGCTGTGCTGCTCTCTACTGTTTGATATCTTCCTTTGTGATTTGCTAACATGTTCAAATTCACATTGAAAGAAATTAATCGCCAGTACACCCATAAAATGTGTTATGTATCCATGAAGTAGGTAATCCAATGAAAGAAAGGCATATAGTGGAATGTAATTCTGCTCAGATGACACAATTTAAGGCTTTTCCTGGGCTAGTGTGTTCCTTGTTATTTAGTGCTGCTGTACAATATTGTGCACGTGTGATCACAACTAACTGCGTGCTGTATTAGTGCATTAGCCCCACTCTTTGAGGAAGTATTGTCTGGTAAAGTCTCCACGACACAGAATGAGAATATTAAGTGTTTTTGTCCTTTGAATTCCGACTTAAGCAGAGTAATAACAATTTGTTGTACAGAATTGGTTTCTTGGATGCTGTTAACAGTGAATGTGGCATTTTTTCATTTTAGTGTTTTAAAACAAAATAAAGGGCCCTTATATATTCATGCATTATTCTGTACATGCCTTAAATGTACAGTGAAATACAGGTGGGAAACCTTGATATGGAGACATTCAGCTTAACAAAAGCCACCCATTTCACAGATGATTTAACTTTGATTAACCTACTCTCCAGCAACAGATTACTCAGACAACTGGAACTTCACTCTGTAGTGTTATTGCTAGGTGCAGCCTAATTTACAGCACTGCTTTTCTCTCTGTCTTGCCAAAATACATCACAATTTAGATGTTAACTCAAAGTAAAAATTCAGTGGTTCGTTAAACCTGTTTTTAGCATTCATTGACAAGAAATGTGTCACTATTAAAGTAGCTGCTATTTTTATGCAGTCTTTACTGCTGAGTTTGTAACCTTAGATCCCCTGTTTGCCTGTCAGAAATCACATGGAGTTAAGCCCTTAGCATATTATAATGAATATTCATCAATATGTTGATGTGACATGGAGTCCCATTTCCTGTCTTCATGGCGAGACTTCCAAGTCTCCGCAGCCTTTTTTTGAACACTGAATTGTATTTGGTATCCTGACAATTGAAGTGGCATAAAATGCCAGCAGGTAAGATCAGTAATGAATAAGGAGGATGAAGTTAGGCAGTGCCTGACATATTCTATGATTTTAAGGTTTTCAAATTTATGTAGCTGACTCAAAATAAATGCAGTACATTACTGTATCATGGGCTCCTGAATTCCTAGGCGTGGAAGGTTTTCGGAAATAGTATGTCCAGTCTTTCAGTGCTTCCTGGGTAATTTGCTGTTACTATGCCAGTTCCTTGCAAATACCAGCACCTGGCCTGTTATTTAATAACATCAAGAAAAAGGAGAGACAGGAGAAGTAATTAAAACCTTCTGATTTCTTTTGTTATCTAACAGCTTCATGCTGCCTTTTTTGATTGTAAAGTTCTGTAAGAAAGCATCCTGGTTTCAGATAAGAAAGAATCCTAGTTTCGAATTATGAGGTCAAGAACTTGTATATGTGGAGTTTTTTGGTTTGTGTTGTGTTCTGGGTTTTTTTTCCTCCGGATCCCTTAATGAGAAAGTTTGCATATGACTTTCCCTGAGAGGGAAGGTTTTACATTGATGTAGTTACAGATAAATCACTGTGAGATGACATGTTCAATTTCAAGTCTGATACTTTGCGAATATTAAAATAAGTGCTGTATCCTGCATTTAAATGCAGTAATATCAGCTGGCTGTATGCAGTGAAAGTACTATGAAGGAATTTAGAGCTCTGTATAATATGTGCCATTTATGTTTCAAACATTAAAAGGCAGGAGCAATCAACTATATGATCTTTTGAATAAAATATGTAGATTAGAAGGTCACTTAGCACTAAGGGGTTGACCATCTGCATTTGACAAGAATTTGACTCCTGTCGCTGAAAATGGTACTTAGAATCAGTGTAGTATGACTAATGGGGGGTTGGGCTGAAATTTCTAATTCGGGACTTTCAAAGCTAGAATAATGCATCCAGGGTGACCCAAAACCAAATTTCTGAATTTGAAGGCATCATTTAAATCTGCAAGATTGATTGGCAAGGCGAACAAGAGGGCGATTTTTATCCAAGTGGTGGTAATGTGAATATGGGGTCCTGTATTTGTTCTCAAAATCACGTGTGTTAGCTCATATTACATTTTTTTAATTAATCAGTGTTCACACCTCTAGTGATTTGACATTAAACATTCCGTTCTTTACAATTGCTACAAGTTACCCAGTTTTCAGATTACTAGTCTGCTGTACATGTGGATCCATCTAAAAAAGGAGCAGTGTCTTTCTGTTTCTCTGCGTGATTATTTTGCCCAAAAAAGCTTTCATTTTTTTTAAGTAGCACAAAAGCTGTAATTGGCATGCTTTGTAAGGAAGTGTCAATGTGCAAGAGAGTGGAGATCACTAAGAATTCTTTTACGCGTTCTTTCCCCTTTGCACCACCGCCTCCTCAGCAGGGTCACTGAGATCACTAGCTTTTCTTGAAATGGCCATTTTCACTGGCAGGTGCATTATACCCTGTATTTTCAGATTGTTTTTCCATTCTGAATGTTTGGCAGGTTGATTGCTCTGGCTGCATTGACGGAGAAAGGGCTGACAAATGCGGTTGGGCTGGCTGAAAAGACAGTGATTACTGTTTTCCTTTGTGGCTGATTGAGGCCCTTGAAAGGAAAGATTTTAACCTTCACCATTTGGTTCAAAAGTATGAGCATATATTGAAATCATTCATGCCATTTATCCTAGTTCTGTAAACTTGTCAGAACGTAAAAATCGCTCAATTTCAAGTAATGTAGGATTGGCATACGTCATTATCATTTTGATTAAGTTGGAGTTTGTATTATTGTGTGCATTATACGGTGTCATTTAAAGCTTTCTTTCCTGCAGGTACAGTTATATTTTTATTGCCCATGCTATGGAGATAGAAAGATTTTCAGACCTCTTTAAACCTATCACTATGTGTGTGGTTTGGCAGCTGGTATGGCCTACAAGCTGTATTTTGTTTGCGGGGTAAAGGCTTGTCTGTAGACCTCCTGGAGTGCTGGTAATTGTACAGGCTTGCCATTGGGGAAAGACATGATTGGAAGCAGTCAGGCAGAAAAATGTTGTGCCATCCCGTTGCCACCTCGGAGCAGAGAGACAATCCGAGCCGTACCATCTGGTTGTTGCTATCTCGTCAGCTGGCCTGGCTGCTGGGACCGGGGCCTGGCAGCTGGTTCCCATCCCTTGACCATCCCTTTTTTTTTCTTTTTTCTTCATTGCTTTTTCTTTTTGTGTGAGTGTGCATCTATGTGGCTTTTTTTAAAAAAAAAAAACCAAACACTTTTTCGTTGTTGTTAGATAACTTTGAACATGGGTCACAGAGATGGCTGCAGCGAACAAACCTCGTCCCTGTTGAATACTGTCTCATTACTTGTGATGGGGCATGTGGCAGACTCCTGCTGCCATTTCCTTATAAACAGATGACATAGCTGTTTAACCAATAAAAATAGTCTTTTCAGAAGCTTATTCGAGAAAGTGGATGAAGAAAAGCCAGGAAATGCGTATTCCACAACACTAAGTAATTTAAAGTTATTTTCTGGTTTGCAGTATTCAAAGAATCATAAAGTGTAGAAATGCAGAAAGTGCTGTGCACCTTGTCAGTATGCCAGAACATTAACATTTTATGTTATTCATTGCAATTAGGGAAAACACATTTTGCTGTAAAGTTCTCATTGCCAAACATGATACAGATAATGAGACTTGCATTTAGAATGACAGAAAAAATGTAATCTCTCTGCTATTATCTTTAGCAAAATTTGCCTCTCAGAATAGCAACCTGAAAGCTAATGTAAGCCATCTTCATGCCATACGAAGACCCATTAGACTCTGATGGTTTCAGATCACAAGTGCGCAGCTGCTCTGTAGACTATTTTAGACATTTGATTTTTCTTTTCTCTGCAGCATTAATGTGTCAGTATGTTACACAGAACATGCATCCACCTCATGGTTTTGTGTGGAATCATAAATGCTTGTAAGAGAGATTTCCACTTTGGGTTCTTTACCTTTTCTTCTGTGTCTTACTTCAGTTTATACAACTACATAATTCAGTGCAACTAAAATCCAGGTGTAGATAGTGTTCCAGTGATTTTTTGGTTTGAAATAATGTTGTCTTGGGGACTACATTTTACAAATATAACCATTTTAAGCTAAATAATACCATTTTACATCACCTTATTTGAGATTCATATGGAATGTTACTGTTCCTTGTTAAAACATTTGACAGTCTCACCGTAATGTTTCTCCTTAGACGAGGAAGACGAAGATGATGTGGTTGCACCGAAACCATTAGTAGAACCTGAAGAAGAAAAAACATTAAAAAAAGAGGAGGAAGAAGAAGGTACAGTTCACCTCAAGACATTCTGAGTGTGCTGCAAAGGCATCAATACATTTTTAACTTCTTTTCCATTAAGTTGAAATTAATTTGATTTACATTTTAACAACCAGGCAGCAAAATATAAAAGGTAAAAATGTTCTTAATCTGTGGATGTTAGGAAACAGATTTTCCATGATACTGTTTTCTTTCTTGGAAAGAATTGGTGAAAGTATGATATAATATATTTTTTTTCCAGCTGCTCCTCATGAACTTACCGAAGAGGAAAAACAACAAATTCTGCATTCTGAAGAATTTTTAAGTTTCTTTGACCACTCCACAAGAATTGTCGAAAGAGCCCTTTCTGAACAAATCAACATTTTCTTTGACTACAGTGGAAGAGACTTAGAAGACAAAGAAGGGTAATGTGACTGTTGAATACTTTACTGTGAATGTGCAATATTTGTAACTGAAGAAGTGTTCTAAGATTAATATCTGCTAATTGCCTTTGTAGAGAGATTCAAGCAGGAGCAAAACTGTCCTTAAATAGGCAGTTTTTTGATGAACGTTGGTCAAAGCATCGTGTTGTCAGTTGTTTGGACTGGTCATCTCAGGTAAAAGATGCTTAAATTAAGC
Source organism: Apaloderma vittatum (assembly GCF_000703405.1). Lineage (NCBI taxonomy): Eukaryota > Metazoa > Chordata > Aves > Trogoniformes > Trogonidae > Apaloderma > Apaloderma vittatum. The sequence continues at coordinate 60,194 of NW_009735864.1, read as the reverse complement.
AGTTATCTTTGTAAATTCTTTTAGTGTTACACGCTTGACCCTTCTGTAAGTACGGTTGATGCAGGCTGTGTTTCTAAATGTGTTCCTTACGTGCTCCGTAGTTTGCAAAAAGTAAACAGAGCTAGTTGTTAATCTTCCGTGAAAAGTAGCAAAAAGTTTGTATTATAAAGTATGTCTTTGGCATATTTGTTTCTGGTTTACAGACTGCTTTGCAGAGGTAACTGATAACTTGACTAAAAAAAAGACTTGCTTAAAAGTACTGGGTTTTATGTTTAGAAGCATGTTATGTTGAAAGACAAAATGAGACCCTAATGTGTACATTAATGCTGTTTCATGTGCTAAATTTGAAACAATTACGGTTTGAACTGAAAACTTCTCACTTATATGTAATGTAAGGTGGATTTGGGAGTTTGATTTATCTGGGATTTTAACCTTACTTTGGCAACAGAAAATAAAGATTCTAGGATTGTCTGGACCATTAGCTAGTCATTTTGCTTACTCTGAGTCTTTTTCACTTATCGTACAGTACCCAGAATTACTTGTAGCTTCTTACAACAACAATGAGGATGCGCCTCATGAGCCTGATGGGGTGGCCCTTGTATGGAATATGAAATACAAGAAAACTACTCCAGAGTACGTCTTTCACTGCCAGGTATGATTCTGTCTCGGGAGGCTGCAGATTTTATGTTGATGAACTTGAACCAGTACCTTCCTTGTGCTTGTCAACATAATGATTTCATTGGGCTGGCATTCACTTTAACCACGTGTATTTGCAAACAGATGTTGATAGCTAGAGATTTCAGTTCAGAAACATTATTCTGTTTCAGAATTCCTGACATCATTCAGATTTCAGGCTTGTTTCAGAACTCATTTTCTTATTTTCATTTATTTAAAAACCAAAAAAACCTTCTCATGTAATGGTTGAACCACAAAGAATGTTTGTATATAGGGGGTTTAGTTGAGATTGTATAGTGCTAGAGCTTAGTTTACTGAGTAAAATTAAGATGGCCTGAGGAGATGGAACAAGGATGAAAACTAGAAACATATGCATCAAAAAAAGAAAAGGCAGACAGAGCTTTGCTAGTAGTTTTCTGAAAGATGAAAACATGCAAACCCCTTCCATTATGCCAAGTCTAGGGTAGCCGCTTTGTTTTCAAAATGCAATAATTCTGAAAAATTATAGTTGAATCAAAATTTAATCTCATGTTGTCAGATTACTGTCTAAATCCAGACTGCAAAAGTAACTTCATTGTATCAGAACAGATTCATACATTCTCTAAGAAAATGACTGCAAAATGTGGCAAAACATTATTAAAATCTTGTGTTACTGGGCCTTCTGTTGCTGACAAACTACACTAAGAGGAATACAAATGTATATATACAAAAGAAAAGAGGAGAACTTCATTTTATGAATACAAATTAAAACTAAAAGACTGTTGGGAGTTCACAAAGGATTAGTGAATCCTTAAGTGACTGGACAGTGAAATAGCATATAGAATAAATCTAAGCAAAGAAGTTACTCTGGTATCTCGTCCCACTTTCTTTAGTTTTACATGATGTCATCGAATGATGATAGTTCTTTGTGCATTTCATTGTCAGTGTTTTCCTTTTCATTTCAGTCAGCAGTGATGTCAGCTACATTTGCAAAATTTCATCCCAATCTGGTGGTTGGTGGCACGTACTCAGGCCAGATAGTGCTGTGGGATAATCGCAGCAATAAGCGAACCCCAGTGCAGAGAACGCCGCTTTCAGCTGCTGCTCACACGGTAGGGGTTGAAATACCTTCAAGGACTTTTCCCTGTTGAGATATGTTTAATCTCTAGGGAACTCTGTCCAGTGCACTTGATTGATAATGTGTAAATGTTTGTGTCCATATTTTGTGAATGCTATCGGTGAAGAACGAGGTTATTCATAAAAATAAGTGTGTCAGAAAAACAAGTGTCAATTTTATAGGGGAGTATTCTTCGTACTGTACTGTGATCAGTCTTGTGTACTTTGTTACAGTTGTGTATTTTTCTGCATATTAATTATACCAGAATTTGTTTTTACTTGGAAATTCCTTTTTTCTGATAATATTTTACATTTCTCAGCACCCAGTGTACTGTGTAAATGTTGTTGGGACCCAGAATGCTCATAATTTGATTAGTATCTCAACTGATGGGAAAATATGCTCTTGGAGTCTGGACATGCTTTCCCAACCGCAGGTAAGATAACTTTGGATATATTTTGTATCTATTCCGGATTAATATTTTGTAAAAACTAAACTAAAATCTAAAAAGCATTAATAAACAATTTTCCCAACATACTTATCAAGCTAGCTTAAGTATAATTCTGTATTTAATTAAATATTTACCCACCTCTGGAATCAGATATTGTCTGTTGATCCTTTTGTCTGTTTTTGTTGCACTTGTGTTATTGGTAAACACATTTTTAACAAGAAATAGATTTCTTATTCCTTCCCAGTTCTGTACAACAGAAAAAGAAAACACTTATTGAGAAATCTAACTCACTTTGTAGATGTTAATATTTCCATTATTTATTTTTTTTAAAAGTAACTTGCTGATATTTCCACTACAGGATAGCATGGAGCTGGTTCACAAACAGTCCAAGGCTGTGGCTGTTACCTGCATGTCCTTCCCTATTGGAGACGTCAACAACTTTGTTGTGGGCAGTGAAGAAGGCTCAGTGTACACCGCATGCCGTCATGGCAGGTGAATACAAACCTTAAGTATTCAAAGGAAATTAAAAATAGTGAAAGAATGAATCCCTGCATGCTTTACACTCCTAAAATTATTTATAGTGTGTATTTACTTTGCTGTCTTGAATGAGTTGAGAACAGCTCTGTATGAATTCCAGTGCGTATTTCTTCCTGAGTAAGAACTTCGTTAAAACCTGGTGAAGTTGAAATATTGAATTTGGTACTGTGGTGCCTTCTGTGACTAGGAGCTGTCTGTGTTGATGAGGGCAGCATAGGTCACTACGGTTTTATTAGTTTATATTGTAGCAGAACATTCCGAACTTTGTATCAGTTCTGTAGATAATTGTACAGTAACATCACGCACAAATCTTAAATTGGCTAGCTTTTCTCCTGCTGTTCAATCTATTTTGAAATTGTCTGACTGTATCTTATCAATTGCTTTCTTAAATATAATTGAGCGTCCAGGTTTCATCTCAAATACATCAGCCTTGCTGCACAGCTTTTGGTTCCAAAATACCCCAAATTGTATCACTTTTGTGAAACATCCTTCCCATCTGTTCCCCCCTTGTTTTTCATAGCTTCTGATAGGAGGCTATTAGGGATATATTGTTACTGTTCGGTCTGAAACCCTTGTCCAGAGGTACCTGCAACTTGCTTTAAGTCAGTAGGAGTTTTATGCTCATTCTTTGGGGCTGGATTTTGTTTTTTATAAATGCAAGTTTTAGCTGTTGCTTGTAGAACAACATAGTTAAATGTGTGGACTCATACCTGCTGAATGAGTCTCTTCTTCCAGTGGTGTATTTTGGCCCTTAAAGTTAGCAGAAAATAGGTCTAGAAGTTAAGGTCCATATTCAAGCACAGTCTTCTGTGATCCTGTTGTGATGAAGCTCTTTGCAGTGGGATAACATCCACACAAAGCAGCAAAGTTTTCCCGTGACTGTATTTAAATTGCATTTCAGTGCTGTCTCTGTTGGCAGATGTACGGTCTCCAGATAAATTAACCTTGGTTATATATTCTAAAACAGCAAAGCTGGAATCAGTGAGATGTTTGAAGGACACCAGGGACCAATTACAGGTATCAACTGCCATGCAGCAGTTGGACCTGTGGACTTCTCACATCTTTTTGTCACCTCTTCTTTTGACTGGACAGTAAAGCTTTGGACAACTAAGGTAACTTAAATATAGTTCAGTGATTTTCTTTGTAGTCCTTGACACAAGGTGGTGCTATAATGTAAGCTACTTAAGGACCTTCTGTAAACTGAAGTCAAATCGTGTGAAGCTCTCAAGGATGCTAGCAGCAGTCCTGCGAAGAGCAGACAGCTGAGGATCAAAACTGCAGTTAAGAACATGAAGCTTTGCTTTCAGATTTTATATCGTTTGTATACTTCTGATCCATTCTGCTCATCCTTTTGCCCTTTGTTATCAATAACAATTACAACGTGATCAAATGTAAATTGTGTTGGAAAATCAACTACATCCTATTAAACCTAAGGCAAACGTTTTGCTACAGTTTTGCAGAGGACTAAGGGACAGCACCAAAACTGATGTCAGTTCAACTCCACGAGGTTCACAGTTGAAGTATCTATCATTTCCATTGCCAGAATTACCTCTTTTTCTGTTAGTTTCATGCCCGAGGAATTCGGAGCAGAAGAGGCAAGAGTTAGAATCTCCCAGAAATAGTCTGAAGTGCTGTCACTGATTATGATTTACTTGATTTATAAGATTCTTAATGCATTAAATTTACAATCTCTTACAATATTGGCTTGCTACCGATTGTTTTATTATAGCAGCCAGCAAAAAGGCTGCATGCTTTGGAAAGGATCCCTTTAGTAATAGCATTACTTTCTGGATGCTTTTTGCAGAGGCATTTTTTTAAAGTAAATCAAAATATGAATGACTTTCTAATTATTGCTGCTAATGCTGTTGAAAAATTTTGTGTTTTGCTTTACCCATTAGTTTTATTATTTTGAAGTTCAGAGTCTGGGTGTATCATTGTTACGCTTGCTTTTTTCAGAATAACAAACCTCTCTACTCCTTTGAAGACAACTCAGATTATGTATATGATGTGATGTGGTCTCCAACTCACCCTGCCTTGTTTGCCTGTGTGGATGGGATGGGCAGACTTGACCTGTGGAATCTCAACAATGACACTGAGGTGAGGCAGTTGGGTTACAAAAGTCACATGTAACTGGAGAAGTGTTTGTATGGCTCAGAAGAAAACGTCAGGCGTTTACCATAGCATTTTTGTTTGTATTTTTGTTGTTCTTAAATATACTGTAGTAGCAGTAGTTTCTGCGTAGTATGTGTAATTCTTTGACCGTGGGGTTGTAAGTTGAATTACTTAGTGGTAATTAAATGGCCTTGTGTGCAGAACATTTATTGGTGTAACACTGATCCACTTTGTAGGATTGTAGACCTCTCCCACTGCGGGCTTGGCTATAGCCTCACAGGGTGAACAAGCCTTTTACCCTCACGCCGCCATGGCTCCTGTTGCAAGATTACCATTGCCATAGTCAGACTGCAGCAAAATTGTACATTTTTTCTAAACTTAGAGGACTGAATGCTTGGGTTTTCTCCTGTGTGTTATAAACTTAATTATAGTATAAATCTTTTTCAAGACTTGAACTTGTTGGAGGGAGGCAAGAGGAAAAACCTGACAGATATTCAGTACTTAAACTTTACTTTTTTAAAACTGCATATAGAAGAAAGAGCAGTTCTGTAGGACGATATGGCTTTAAACTGGAATTACCTGGTTCTAGCCTTTGGACAGGATTTGACCTCCCAAAGCAGCTGATTTCATCCCTGCCCTCTGTTATCCCTTTGAGGTCCCAGGGATCTCCCTTGCTGCCTGACAGAAGGCGTCTCTCTGCCTCCTGTCTCATGACAAGAGTGCAGATGTGCATTTTGATAGAGGATGTTTGTGCTTGGGCCAGGGAACAGAAGATGCGTTGTTTTGGTCATGTCACTAGTGATAGCTTAAGGCCACGGAGAGTATTTGAGATTGACATAATCTGCCCCTGTTGCAATGCTGGGCACTTCTTTGAATACCACACCGAGGGACGAGGTGTGTTCTGTGCTCTATAGCTTATGGAGCCTTAAGGCATTTGTACTAATGTGTTTTTTAAATGGGTGCAGGTGCCAACTGCAAGCATCACGGTGGAGGGCAATCCTGCTCTGAACCGGGTGAGATGGACGCATTCTGGGAGAGAGATTGCTGTAGGTGATTCGGAGGGGCAAATAGTTATATACGATGTGGGAGAGGTGCGTATACCATGTCTTGTGCAAAGTACGTCACAAAACAAAATCTTGCTTTTATGTGTTTTCCTCTGCGATGAGAGGAATAAGGTTTAATTTTTATTTTCAAAGGAGTGTTTCCTTTATGCATCTTTTCTGGGTTTTCTGTCATAACTTCTTAGCGTGCTGCCTGGTAGCCAATCAAAAATTTAAAGCATTGTTGTCAGGCTAGGGAAATGAGATGAAAGAATCAATGGTTTTGTTTATAGAAGTTTTATCTTCTTTGTAACTGTGGCACATGTGAATTCTGTCCATAGCTTGAGAAATACTGAACAAAAAATTTTGCAGTGATGCAGTCTTGACTTCATTCCTACAGGATAGCTGTTGCTTTTGCAAGTATGGGTACTACAGTAGTGTGTAACTAACTGATCAGATGAGGATATGGCATAAGTATTCCTCTTTGGAGGCAGTCACTCAGATGGAGATGCAAGCTTGTAGTAGTATCATTACATACTTAAAAACAGGATTCTCAAATTCTGCTTCTTTTATTTAGAGCTTTTGATGTTCAGACTATCTTAAAAGTTACACTAAATAAAGGCAAGCTTTCCTGTCAAACCTCTTCTGAACATTACTAAACGCTCTGCTGTTCAAAATGATTTCAGTTTTTATTTATCAGTCGGTTTAAATAACATTCCCTTTGTCAACAGCAAATTGCCGTTCCTCGCAGCGATGAGTGGACTCGATTTGGTCGAACACTGGCAGAAATAAATGCTAACAGAGCTGACGCAGAAGAGGAAGCTGCAACCCGCATACCGGCATAGATCGTTACAAACAGGCAGCAGTGGTAGACTGAGAATGATTTGATGCAAATCGGAAAAGTGTAAGCATGTGTCAGTTCAAATAGTAGCTTATGGGAGGAATATATGGATTCAGTTATGGACTTTGAAAATGTATTGAGGTCACTGAAAATCAGATCTTGCGTTGTCACTTTTTATATATAAATGACAAGCACATTCTTGGATTTGTGTAACTTTTAATACAGTTAACTGACTTTGCAACGAGCTTCTTTTGCTGAAACACTAACCTGGTGTAAATTTGCTATTGGGCTTCTGAAATTTCCACTTTGTAACAGTATTTCTGAAAAGTAACTTTGGTTTCTAAACTAGACTTTCTATATTACACAGACTAGCCTTCATTAGGTAGTAAAGCTCTGAAGTGTTCTTTGAACTTTTCAAATTACCCATGGATATGCATGCATATGTTCCAAGTAAGTTTCATTGTTTATATATAGAAAAGCCTCAGGCTCTGGCAGTGGGTAATATATGTGAATAAAAATTTGTCTGTAGTTACAAACTTATTTGATAATTGGACCTGAATTAATGAAATACATATTTAATACCAAGTTCTTTTGTTTGAATTGGTGCATTAAAAGGTGAGACTGATTCACAAATAAATATTGTATGAGCACTTGTCAGCTGCCCTGACCCCTAATCTGTGTCCCTTCAGCAGTTTGGGAATACAAAGTTCCTGGGAGCTGCTGTTTCAGTTTACTGCACACATCAGGGAGTTGTTTTCAGCACCCAACCTCCTTTTCCTACCACGGCAATCAGCTAAAAACAAGGCGTCTACTGTTGTGAAATTTTTCCTTTTCCAAAGGATAAGGGACTAGATTTGGACTTATTTCTATAATATGATCATTTGCTACTAATCTTTCATATTAAGTTTTTACCATTTTTGTTGAAACAAAACCTCTCAGTGGCTTGAAACACAAGGGTTGGATTTTCTGTTAAATTTTTTTTGAGTACATCCTTTTTAGGACATTATAAAGTTTGTGTATTTTTTATTAAATATTCTGACTTGTACGTATTAGGCACTAAACCAGCATTGATGCCTTTAACTTAAGACTCTGTGTTTGCTTCTGATAAAAGCTTGTAGCAGATTAAGAATTAATTTTACCAGAATTGGTTTATACACTTAAAAGTAGGAAATAGTTTTATATTCCTTAATCAGCATAATGTCCAGAAGTATTCTTGTTTCTTCATTGTTTGTGGTTTTAGTTTGGGGTTGGTGTTGGTTTTTTTCTATTTCTCTGTGTCTCAGTTCTGTTAGTGCAGCTCACAGAGACACAGGCAGCAGTTACAGCAGTTCTATCTTCAGGCAGTTCTCTTTTTCAGTGGGTTTTGAAAGTATTTATGCTTCTGTCGGTGTTGCCTTGTCAAAAGTTCCCCCCTTCTCTTCAACACAAAGTCATACTGCTCAGTTTGACATTTACCTTGTATGTTTTTCTCAACCTTACGACAGCAGCTATCAGTTCAGTTGAGAAACATGAGGACTATATAAAGAACGGGCATATCATGTGATGATGATTTTTACCCTTTAGGCACAAGAATTCTTAACAAGCAGAATGCTCTGTTGTCTTGCAGGTTTTTGGGGTGTTTTTGGTTTTGATTGCTTCGGCTTTTTTACTAAGATTGTTACTTCTCATTTAATAATACATTTATTTCAGATTCATTTTTTCAGAAATCCAGTAGATAAGGGCATTAGTTTTATGTCATTTCAACCTTTAATAATTTTCAACAGAGCTGTTCTCTATTTATTCCTTTTTCTGTTTCTCCCTCCACAAAATAGTTGAGTACAGGTTAAAAATGTTGTAAAACCCATACCTGCAACATATAGAGACCAACAGTGATGCTAGATTCTGTTCATCCTGGGAGCCACAGTGTCCAGTTTTGGAGCTGTAAGAAATACAAATGCTGTCTTGCGTTGTAATATCTCCTCAGGCCTTGATCAAGTGAGTCAACAAGCTGTGACTAAGATTAAACGCCAGTGGGTACCCACCATTTTTGTATCTATTTAGAAAAGCACAGAACAAAATACATAAATATGGGAGAGATTTCCTGGGAGGCCCATCTCTAGAAAACTGCACAGAACAGGTAATTTTTTTAACAGGGGGGAAAAAAACCCCAAACCACTAATAGACAGAAACACTGCTCATAGGGTTATACATATCCCTATTGCAAAATAGTGATCAAACTCCCAAGTTCAATGTACTGTAGCCTCTAGCTCCCTACACATTTATTCAGCACCAAACAACTTGGCATCTTGTTTAGAGGCTAGAACTGAAGGAGGGCTTGTCTGGTGGTAGTGTTCAGTTTGTAAGAAGCTGTTTCTTCATAAACTGACTAAAATGCTTCATCTTGGCCTGCTGTCACCAGAGCAAAAAAATAACAACCTCAAAAGCCTGTCTACTGCTGGGATACGCTATACTCCAGGGTGTTTAATCCTCAAAGAAATGTGTAAAGCTCCAGATGGGAGGTTGTCACCTCCGGCTGTATGGGTACTATAATTACTTTTCCTCTAGAACTGTAGAAATCTAGACTTCCTTTGACATTTTTACATTTAAAAATTACACCAGATAAACTTTTTGCAGACACTAAGCAAGAAATAGTTTAAGCTTTTTCTTTCTCCTTTCGTTTTACTTAGCATTCCACTCAACTGGAAGTCTAAACAATCAGGATAGCATATAGAAAGAATATAAAAGTGGGTGGGAGGTTTTTTTATTAAAAAAAAAACATTCTGGAAAGGAAGTACTTTGAGTAGTAAATCCTGTAAAAATTCTGGAGTCGTCTGATAACTGGCAAATATCTCATTGTGCTTTAAATATGCTGCCATAGAGTTCTATTACACGTTTAGTATTACCATGTATTTCAGGGGAATTTCGTCTTACAAAGTTGTGCTGCAAAATAAAATGTTGCACGTGCTCATATAATTACTGTGTTCTCTTACAAGCCAGCACACTGTATTTTAATACTTTTGCTGTAACTAGCAGTGAAATGCATTCCTTCAGAGGGTATGTCCTGCACTGTACATTCATTAAATGGGTGCATCTAATCTTTAAATTTTGATCTGTGAGCTATAATCTGTGGAGGAAAAAAAAGAAATATATTCACGCTGGAAGACTCTTCTATAACCACAAAGTGAGCAGACTTAGTGTTTTTAAATATTTTATTGTCATGATTGTTAACAAAACGCCTTCAAAACATTCTGTACATTTCAAACTATTTTGAACTGCAATACCCATTATATAAATGTACGTGTATAGATGCCATGATGTCTCTGTACAAAGATGTACAATATGTACAGTAACATTAAATGCAAGCTGTGCAAGGCAAAGTCTAGGCTACAGATTCATGCCACTGGTTAAAACAAGGCATAAAACCACAGCTTCAATCAGTTCCTTATGTGCAAATAAACAAATAAATGCAGGTATGTATTAATATCAGAGAGGAGTAATTAGATTTGCAAGCTCAGTTCAGCTAGAACAACATGCAGCTGACTGGAACAAAATACAGTACTACTCTTGTGAACTTTTCCCACTGCATCTCTTCGTTAAGTTGAAACATCTTTTCAGGATGGTACTTTTTGTTGAGCTGAGGTGGTGCCAGGAGATTGAAACTTTGGAAGATATAAACCAAACTTATTTTCTATACCAGCAAATGTCGCTGTAGCAAGTCTGTATCCGCCTATATGCTGGGGGTTAACAGGAGGAAGATCTGAAATCCGAGTTTTTGGGGCAGGTTCTGATCCAGAAGGTTTGCTGTTTGAAGAAAGAAAAAGAAGAAACACCTTTCCTTTAAAGTGTTTTTTTAAGCCTGAATAACTTTATGAAATCTAGACTAATACTTAAGGCTTTTGTCTTGAGTATGAAAGACTGTTAACTCTTAAGCTGAGCATTATTTATTCACTTCTATGGTCAAGCAAAGTTGAGTTCACACCACTACTTAATGGGAAATCAAGGCCAAAACTGAAGTTCTGTTTTTGCTGATAGCTTTGTAAATCCCTCTAACGTCCAGTGACATGGGGAAAATGGACAAAATATCTTGCTACAACGGAAATACAGATTTTATGTAGTATATTAAAATAAATATGAGACGGCTCTTTATCTCCTCATCTGTTTTGAAGTAGCATGCAAGTTTCAGTTCCAGAAGGTTGTGGAGATTTTTTTTCATACTGCAAATTTATGTCCTCAGAGTCACCAACTTTAAGTGGTCTCATGCATGAAAAAAAGATTTTATTTTTTTTTAACTTAGCGGGGTTTTGTGCGAGCTAAAAAGCAAGTGTGTGACTTACAGGCCTCCAAAATCTACATAGAGCCATCTCTGCAGAAGTTCATAAGTGACGAGAGTAACACCAAACTGGGGTGAAGATCTGAACACACGAGCTGTTAAATATTACAAATCATAATGTCAAACAAAGAAAATAATTTCTTGGGAGAGATGCTAAACATTTTTTAACAAAATACTACAGTTTTCAGAATCAGACCTTGCGATACTGCACTCGTTTGAGTCTTTCACAAAGTCAGTGTTAATTTGCAGATTTGGGGTCACCTTTAATATTCCGAGTGCTTTTCTCACCTCCAGCTCCTTTCCACAGAGCCGAGGGCCCTTCTTCCCTTAGAATCTTTCTGAAGCAGTCAATAACTCCAGTGTAGGTTGTCTGGCCAGCACGAGCTGCCACTTGCAGTCTTGTCTTGATGACATCAGCAGGGGTTACCAAAGAAGCAGCAGGCACACCTTTTAGAAGAAAACCATGTTTAATTTGCACAAAGAATCTTGTAAAATTTGGAACACTTCTAACTGAAAAATACAGCTGGAAACTTTAATATTTTTTGCAAAGATCAGACATTACCAAAATTGCAAATTTTTATGCTTGATGCTAAGATAAACAGTTGTGCTTGGTGTAATCGTTTTGAGTTTCTTCTAAATTTAAAGTCTATAAAGAAAATAGTGAAGATAAACTATCAACAGCAATCCTCTCAACATCTTCTAGTTGCCTGTCATTAACAGTACTTTCAAAAAGATAAAAGAGGCATTTTTTAAAGTCACAAAAATGCTATATATGTAATAAGATATATCAGTGACGAAAATTAGTTGTAAAGCCTTAGTGCATTTGCTAACATTCTACAACGTATTTCACAAATTATCTACATGATTGATTTTGGAACTTGACTTCTACACATCCATTTTTTTACAGGCGTTCACAAGCAAACTACTACTTAAAACACATATTTTACAGAAATAGGTCGGTATTGCTGTTTGGACTGTTCTGTAGGAGAAAGATGCTGCTTACTTCCATAGACAAGCCATTAAAAGACTGAGGACAAGGAAGGTGTTTTACAAGGCTGCTTAGTACCAACAGCGTGATATTAGCCAGCAGTGATGGAAGAACAAATCTCCACTTCCAAGGCACCACTCTCAGCTTTCTAGTCAAAGGAAAGGAGAAAGTTTTCAGAAATGTACTCCACAGTATGTAACTGTGTTATCCGAGGTATTTCTGAATACTTCTGAATACTGCAAAGATTTCATCCTCCTAAAAAGAACCACTGTCTGACTTAGAATTTAGAAATTGATTTTTACATCTGTTGAACTTTTACAGTTGCTTAATACTGAATTAGAAATTTAACAAGTCACTGATTTGCAGACATGATCATAAATTCTGAAGTGTCGCTGATCATTTCAGGAGGTTTTTAAAGGAAAACAGAAACAATGTAGTTAAGCCTACAAACATACACTAATAGCAACCATATGCACGTTTTCCTCTACAGACAGATACGTTGGGACTGTATTCTTCCCTGCTGTGCATGTGTAACGGGAATAGGTCCAGCAATCGGGCATTTGAAATTTGCAATTCAGAAAGGCACACTATAAAACTGTCCCCCAAGATTTACACACATTTGTAACAGGATTCATCACTTAGTATGAGTGACCCAGAAACACTAATCAAAGAAAAGCTGTGAAGTTTGCAATCTAAAAATGAAAACAGTAAGTCTTTATGTGAGACACAAGTTGAATAATTGTTTTTATATGTGTGTCTGTGAGTCCAGTAAGCTAAATAATTTTCCATTTCTGGCAGCTCTGCACTACTTGAGAATAAAGAGGGCTACAGATCTGTTACTAGTTTCCTAGCTGGTCTCTCCCTTCCCTCTGGCATGGGGAGCATACAACTGGCAAAGAGCAGGTGCAGCCAAGCTCTGTATCAAGTTCAATCTGGGAAACTGCCCTTTACACACAGCTCGTGACTGGTGTATATGCAGCGATTCCTTATGACCGTAACAAGTATCAAAAGATCTGTTCAGCCCAGTGTTGTTTCTAAACTGCACAGATTCCAACGCTGTGTCGTTCAGCATTGAGAGGCTGCAGATACCTGGTTTTCATCTTAGTGATCTAATCCTTGGCTGCGCAGAATCTGACCATCTGTATCCACATTTTTGAATACCCATCACTACAGTTCCTACATCCAAGTATTTTTCTACCACTTGCCATCTAGTAAAAATCATTATTTTATCATATATTTTTGAGAAGCCTGAAAATATTTTAAATTTTGGAGTAGGATACTTTGGCTTCAGCTTCTTTACAAACTACTGACCTATTTTTAGCAATTATATTTGAACAAAGTTTCTTCTCAGTTATTTAAGAATCCAGAACTAGACAAGTAATTTTCTTCTTAGCTCTTATGATCTCTCATTTTATGTTCATCAAAGATTCAAATTAGCCTTCAACTCTGAGAGCACAGTAACAAGTAAAACCCCATTGAGACAGACAGATCAAATTTGACTAGAAGTTGCTGAGCTGCATTACGCTGTTTATCCACATTATGCAAATGTAATTAGCTCTCATCAAAATTACATCGCCTCCCACTAAGGATAACAGTGATCAAATTTAGATTAAATCAGATACAATGGTACAGTATCCTTCCTTTATATGGGACTACTGAATGAATATTAAATATTACTAAAAGAGAAAAAAAATACTTCTAGAAAACATTCTGCAAAATTACCTGCAATGGCTCCAGCTGTAAGGAGATTAAGCCCTCCCACGTGGCCATTTTCATCGGCAAGCATCAGTTTACTATGAGCATAAACAGGAAAGTAGATTGCAGAAAAGGGAATGTCTCTGAGGAAACAGGCTTTGGCACCCTGTCACACAGAAAAGAGACATAATACAAATAAATTTTGTAAATAAGGTTAAAATTGATATCCAGCAAGCAGCCTGTGCCCAGGAAGTACCAATTCTTTTGATCTACCAGGTAAATGACACAGAAAATAAAATGTCTCAGGAAATGGAAGATGCAGGGTTGAACGTCAAAAAAAGAATAAAGCACATCTACAGTAAGTTTCTAGAACGAGGAAGATTCAAGGTTCATGTCTCATTTCAGTAAGTAGCATGTGACATCAATCCTGACATCAGTACCTAGGATAAATACCTTTTATCTATGATGGGTCCAAATGCGATGAAGAAAGTGACAAAGGTCTGTCCTTACGTCTCGCTGAAAACAACCCACAACCATGGAAGCAGCAAGAAAAGTCCTTGCGTGCCATTTCTTCCACCAAACACAAAAGCATTACTAAAATATCAGTGAGGACTGTAAGACCTCATACTGATCTCCACGAATCATCACCTGGTTGACTCAAGAAGCTGCACTGGGAGGTTAGCAAAAACCGCTGCAAAATGGGAGCTGTTTAGTAAGGACAAGATACAGGGAGACGAAACTTGTGGCCTGTGATAATACTGCAAGGAGTAGCTCCTGGCCACTAACCGGCATTAAAGAGTTCCTTAACAGAACTTTGCATTTTGTAAAAACAGTAGAATACTCAAAATGAAACATAACTAATATTTTTCTTTTAGTAACAGCACTCTGTTACCAACTACAATTACTCCTTCTGCAGAAAGCTCAATCAAATAAGCCCTTGTATGTCCGAAAATATCTAATCTGCATACACTGAAAGCATGCGCGTTACGGAAGCACCACTGCTTGCCTAAATACCCAACTGGTGTAATCTGAGGCAGCAGCCTCCACGCAATGGATCTGCCTGAGGGAAGTCACCCAGTTACATTAACAGCACACGTTACAAACCCTGTGTGGCTTAAACAGGCGACATGGTAAAGAGAAACTGGTTCCTTCAATTACTTTCACGCAGATGCTCCATGCTTTAAAATGAGTTCTTGCAGTTAATCACAAATGATAACCCAATTCTAAAGAATAGCAGGATTTTTAGTAAGCTCAGTTGTTTAATTGCTGCAAACAGAAGTGGTAATTTTGTCCCGTGTACCAAAACACTTGTGA
Source organism: Apaloderma vittatum (assembly GCF_000703405.1). Lineage (NCBI taxonomy): Eukaryota > Metazoa > Chordata > Aves > Trogoniformes > Trogonidae > Apaloderma > Apaloderma vittatum. The sequence goes on along the minus strand of NW_009735864.1, from coordinate 45,139 downwards.
TCTTTAGGAAATACAATGGTCATGAAACTCACCTACAGAATTCAAAACAAAAGCTTCAGCTCTAAAAGTTAATTTGCACACTTTTATAGTATTATTGCAGGTCTATGGACAAAGCATGTAAAACAATGTTTTGTAAGGGCACAGGTAATGTAACTGCTGAATTTACGTATTACACCTTGCACTGGCAGAAGATACAAAAAGAAATACTCTTCCTTGTTTAAGAAAACTAATAGCTTCTGCTCCATTACCTCCGATCTGTAATGATGGTAGCAAGTATACCTGCAGGGAAGGAATCTGTTGACTCGCATTCTGCTGAAGTACAGTACAGTACGCGGGGTTTTTTAGTGGAATTTATTATTGACAAATCCCACCACTTAACTTCTTAAAAATCTGAGTCCTACTAAACTCCACTACTGTTTCATTGCCATCATATTATTAAGACAAAGAGAATATCCTGCTGCAAAGATAACAATGGAGATAACAGATTCAAAATAAGTGTAAGAAAAACATACAGGGAAAGCTAAAGAAACTTTTCACAAAACCCCACCAAATGAAATGATCAGTGCCAGAAGCCAGCAGGTCTGCAATACAGGACTCCCTGTAGCTTGGCATAAAAGCCCAAAGGATAGAATGGGGGAATATTTTTTTGTATCCCACTGCCATTAATATAGAAGTGAGTTTTCTTCACTTTTCCAGCTGTGGGGCTGCCCTGCAGGAAGAGATTGATTTTAAATTCAAAAGATGTCTTTGTTTTTAACTAGTTTTGTTGCAAGAATGTAAAATTTTAGCATAAAATATAAAACAATGAAGCCACTTAAAGCAGAGATACGTACCTTATAAAGACCAAGAAAGCCTAAATCTTTTATAACAGAGAGGGCACTGACTCTGGGTCCTGTGGTAATTTCTCCTGCTACCTGCAACCGAATCTTTACAATCTCCAGAGGATTAGTGAAGATGACCTGGGAAGCTCCTGCCTGCAAATCCACAGAAAAAGAAAGTAAATTGCGTTACTAGAGCATGTGGTGACAGGTTGAGTTTTCCAAGGTGCTGAGTGCCTTGACTTCACTGCACTGGCTGTTATTCTCATGTAAAAATATACGAGTAATATTTGACAAGGCACCCCCAAATAAGAAATCATGGATTTGTACAAAATCATTTTCTATAGTAATATGTTTATAGTCCACAGAGGTGGATTCAGTTTGTCTCTGCTTTTCTCCTTGACATCACTTTCTAGAAGTCATGTCTGTGTTTAAAAGTCTATCAATTATTAGACAAAATACTGAACTAAAATAATCATTAGATCTGTGCTACTAGAGCATCAAATACATATAAAGAAGATCTTATGTTTATGCAACAATTATCCATCACCAATGTGTAGACATGTTATTTGCATTTAGTGGTGATGTTGCTTAAAAGGTAAATTTGCATTTAATGGTGTAATTTTAAATTATTAGAAAAGGTATTTGGAGTTTTCTTTAGCAGTCTTTAATTGTCTTAGGAGGAGACAAATATAACATTTAAATAGTAAGGGTAACATTTCAAAATACAATATAGATAGAAACAGGAGTCACCTCTGTCTCTGAGCTGAGCATGACAGATTTTACAAGTGAGAAATAAGCAGTGCTGAAGAGAATATCTTGCAGACTTCCTAGCAAGTGTTGCAGAGCTGCTGATTCTGCATTTTAACCAAAGACTTTCAAAGAACTGCTTCAGATCTGAGAAGGACTCAGTCTGACAGTTCAGTTTCAGAAGCATGTAAACGTATTTATAACTACACGTCTAGATTTCTTCCTCGTTTCCTATAGGTACTAACTACCAGTCCCTTAGGGAAAAGTGTGTGGTTCATCACAAACCAACTAAATTTTACTAAGCTTTCTTTCTTCCGCTCCTCCTAAGCCACCTTTTTTAAAACCACTTCCTTAAAATACAGGCAACTTTAAAAACCATTTCTTTCACAACCTAAAAACTCTTAATCCTGATCATTTCTCCAACCCACCAAATTTTAGTGAAGGAAAAAGATGCAGAACATCTGCAGTTCAAGATTTTTTCCACTTCTAAATCGCCTAGGAAATAAATTCTCTTTTTTGATGCTGGTGGTGGGGGTGTGTGAAGTAAAATCAATAGTCTGCTACAGCACCTCCTGGACAGCATGCATGGCATTCTCTGCTAATCTGAGTCAGAATTAACAACACTAATCCTTTCTGCCTACAGCACAATCCTCTCTCCAGCAGCAGACAGAATAAACTTGAGCTCAGCCCTGAAGCATGCCTTAGAAGTTGGTAACTTGAAGTACACTAGACTCGAGACAAAAGAGAAGAACCATCTAAACATTTGGGGAGTATCTATGGGATGGGAGGAACCATTAAAATCTTCACTGACCAAGCATCTCACACTTCACTGAACCTTTACTGAGCACACTGTCATCCTTTTATCGCAAACTCCATTTATTACTTCACACAATATTGGCATCTAAAATCACCATTGTTACAGCTTTACTAATGCACCTTGACCCCAACAGCGGGAGATCAACCCCTGCTTTTGACTAATTATCTCTACTGCAGCGGTTACTGTCTTTACCACTCCCCACTCAAATAATCAGTCCAGGTTGTTAATCTTTGGGTTATTCCCTCATTTCTTCACCTCTCTGAAAGAAAATCAAAGCCTACAGTTTAGCAGACATTTGCTGCAGCCATCAGGAAGATGACTAGAACTCCCAGACCAGCCAAACTGATCCCATCTTCTCTGTTCCTTGGACTTAGTGCATTGTGTTTACTCAGTTACCTGACACCAATCATGTCCGAAGCCATTCTTCAGACTCTCTTCACTTCTCATTCACTTTTCCTTCCCAGCTCACACACACCTACGCACGCAAGATGAAATGGCTGTTCTGCTAGGCAAAGTTCCAATCTAAATAAAATTTGTATCTGGCAAGTTCTGTTAAACAACAACTGATTTTTTTTTGTTCATATTGCATTAAACAGAAAACCACTTTTCCCTACATCATTTTTAATAATAATTTTGGCAGACAAAAACATTAAACAGAATGCTCTTACTACATAATACAATGCACCAGGTAAAAAATTCAAATAACTTTAAATTGAGACCCTAAGCTAGAAATTCACTCCTAGACAATTACCAGCTACCTGCCTATTAAATATGTATTCTTTGTTTACATATATACATGTGAAATTCCATTTTTTATTTTTAATGTTTTAAACTAGCACATCCTGCAGAGCAGTGAAAATAACTCTTCTTATTTGCTTAACACCCAGCACAGAAACACAAATAGGCCAATTCATAAACATTTCTATTTTCTATCCTGAATTCAATCTTCCTGCAATTAACATTCTCCTCTCGTAGGTGCACAACTGCCTACTTTTCTGTTAAAATCAGCAACAGCCCTCTTCCAATACAGAAATTAAAAGTGAAGACTCTAAACACATTTTAATAATTTAGTAGTAATACTAATTATATATATGATGCTACAGATTGCATATAAATAATATAGAATTATAGATTATGCCAATATTAATATTAAAATATGATTTGATGATTGGGTTATTGAGCAAAGTAAAATATAAGGAAAACCCTAACATATGCTTGTGAGTAGAAAACTATTGGAAAAGCTCTTTAATTACATTAACACTTTGAACATTGAGTATTTACACTGTTGACTAAATTTTCAACAGGCAGCTTTCTCAAAAAGAGCTGTACCTGTCAAGATACTTCCTATTATTATCTTATATTATTATCTTGACTTCCCAGTCAAGATGCTTCCTATTAGCAATCCAAGTCTTAACTTTTCATATTGTTACACTTGGAGCTTGGCAAACTTTTCTGCACACCAATGATCTGATTCACGTGAAGAGGAGCACCGAATTCACTGGAGTTGCATGAACACGTTAGGTCCTTAGGGACATCGTAAGCACAGATAAGACAGGCATTGGCTTTAACACAGAACATGTAACACAAGAAAACTCACTTTTTCACTTTTTTTTTTTAAATGAATGCAAAAGTTGTTTTTTTGTTTCAAGTAAATGGTTGCCCATCTATCTGAGGAAGAAGGTGTGAGGCAGAGAATGCTGCCTGGGGAGCAGAGGAAGAGCACTCCCCCAAAGCGGGTGAAGAGGGGAATGACACAAGGGATCTCCAAATAAAAATGAACTGGCAGCGTGCAGGACTGCAATACAAATCTCTGTGCTTCTGTGCAAGTCATTAGCAATCATCATCACTCTTTCAAAATATCTTACTTCAGCTGTCAGCTATCTATGTTAAATACACGTGCACACATAGATACACACAGAGGTATATATTGCAGTCCTTGAATTTCTTTTGGAGAAGGTGCACTAAATCCAGATTCCCCCATAAAAACCTCCCTTCACACAAAAATTACAACAGACACTTTAAAAAAGGTTGACAAATTTGTTTCTGAATGGAGGTTATTCATACACATCAAAAATACCAGTAATAAAAGCTTCTACTTAACCTTAATGTCATGTAAAATAACTCTACAAGGAGCAAATAAAGGAACTAAATCTGACAGCAAAGGTTATGAGAGAAAATATGTAGCTTGAGATCCCACAGCAAATGCCCCATGACATGCCAAAGGCTGAAGGAAATACACAAATGACCCTGCAACATGAGACCTCTTGCCCTTTCCAATTCCACCCGAGAGGCATATGCTACAAAGGGGGAGAGGCCTATTTCAAGCCCTTCCTTCCTTCCTTCCTTTTTGAAGCCACCACATCCTGGACCACAACTATGTCCCATACAAGCAGCTATAATAAGATGTTACTTAAAACAGTCTAGTTTAAAGACATCAAAAGAACTTGCATTTCTTTCTCAAGGCAAAGCTGTCACTGTTCATACACCTACAGTAAGCTTACTGTCTCTTTTACTAAAGAATAAATTTGTCCCTAACTTCACGTCCACAGTTGAGATCAAGATAAAGCAGTAAAGTTTAATTCTGCTTCTAACTGTACCTGTTTCAAGTGTATTAAATGGAGTATCTTCAAGATTTTAAAGGAAAAGCACTAACATAGTTGTATATTTGTTTGTTTGTTAAATAAAAACAGTAATATTTTAAATTATTTTTTCAAAAATAAGTATTTGACATATTCCTATTTGCCTGATAAGCTTATATAATGTTTGTGTGTATGTATGTATAAATGCACATGAAAATCACTTTTACAAATATACCAAAATATTTAATGTTTAAGCATATAAGGGTTTTTAAATCAGTGGTAAATTTGGATTTCTATGTTATGGATATGCAAACACACACACCTCACCCCTAATCATCAACAGATGCATCACCTACACTTCCAAGAAGGGTTCTTAGACCCTTTCTGTCTGGCACCCTACATCCTCTTCCTCCCTGCATCAGGAATCGGAAACTTCTTCCTGATCAAATGGGATTCATCCATGCAAAATACTAAGAACCATGCACACTGCATTGACAGGAAGAATCAGTATTTTTCCAGTGTAACTCAGAGGAATTGCAGCTTAAAATGACAGCATCTTTGCCCACTGTAACAGTACTTATGAATCATTTACATAGCATTAGATGCCTCCCAGCTGAGGATGAACAGTTGCTCTACAGCACCTTGCCCTTCACCATGTACTCACATGCGTCGTGCGTGCAAGTTCCTTTGAGAAGCACTGTCCATATCAGGTATGCGCTCTCTGCTTCCCCGGCTGCTGTCGGATACAGGAAAGCATTGCCGAAGCCTCACTCAGTCCCCCTGCAACTCAAAGCTAATGGTAGCTGAAAACTCCAA
>NW_009735864.1:36335-39311 GCF_000703405.1 Apaloderma vittatum | reverse complement strand
GAAAGAAATTGTTTGCTCTGAAAGTGCAGACAGTGCTGTTGATGATTAACAAACCAGGATACTCGCAGGAAGGTATGAAGACAGGCTATCAGTTTCATCATCAGGGACCAAAGCCCTTTCCCTGACAGGTATGACCTGACCGCTGTAACGGAGCTGCCCCATGGAGCTGCTGTGCAGATTTCACACACAGCGACAGCTTGGGAGCAGCTGGGAATATTTGGGCTGTGACAGAGCAGACCCTACACTTCCCAATGTCATTTACATTGCCCAGCGGCCAGCAGGTAGGTTTCAAGAAGCACAGGGCACAGGCTGCCTTGCTGTGGGAGGTCTCTGCCCTGCAGTAAGGAAGGAAAGACAACAGACAGGCAGCTGACCAGATAAACAGGCGACTGCCAGGGCAGATGTCTTTGTAACCGCTACAAGAATGAAAACATTTCTTCTTATTGGGAATGGGAGCTTATTCCACAACCTTACATGAGCTGAGAATAACGGGAGCCTACGACGTTAAGATTTTGACCACAGAGATCCAGTCTCTCAGAGTTACGGTTTCTGGAGAAGGTGCCTGTGTGTGGGCAGCCCCTTTGCTGGATACTATAGCACTTCTTCCAGGCACTCCAGAGCTGAGAATACTAACAGCCTACGCAGGCTCTCTCGAATCACTACTGTCTTAATGTCAAAGGTTTCACCTGTCCCCACGTGTGGGACTTAGAAGACTGTAACACCACACATAGGCTTTGACATGGCACTGCCACCCAGAGAGGACAATTTGCTAGCTCTGCTGGAGCCTCTCCCAAGCTGCCCCCACTTCCTCACAGATTTCTTTTTGTTCCCCGTTGAGGACTGTGGCATGCACAATTTGCTTTTGTACCGCTTACAAGAGGGTGGGCTTTCAAAGGTCAGGAAGGCCTCTCTGCTGGAAACTATAAAACGGATGAAATTATGGCTTGATCATCATGCTCATCCACTACCAGTTCCATGCCAGAAATGATGAAAAAGTGCATTATTCCTGTTAGTCAGGAGAAGGTTCAATGCTAAACACAGGCAAGTGATGGTCAGAGGTAGTAGTAAGTACACCTCTGAGAACTACAGATGGGCATAATGCTATTTCTTCTCATGTTACAAAAAGGTGAAAAGCATGTTTTGAATTTAGCCTACTTAGCAAAATATTTCAATGTTGAACAACAAAGAGGAGCCACAAAAAAACAAGCTACCCAAATCCAGATGCTGAAAATAATTTTGGCATGTATAAAACCCAAACTGCCCCACAGTAACCCACCATTTTGTACTTACAGAGAGCAAAAGAAGAGAGTAAAGGAAAAACGAAGAAGAAAGGCATCACTCAAACAAAGTCTTGTATGTCCCTGCACACAGAAATACACTAAGCTTCCTTACAGCACTTCCTCTGATGTAACTGTTGGTTATGTCTCACAATGTTTCAGAGAAAAAACATATACAACAAACACAAGTGCAAAGATCAACACAATTTCCAAGCAAGTCAAGATAGAAAAGAGCTGTCACAAAGAAGGATGAAAAGGACTGAGAATGAGAAAGACTAACATACCAACTTGCTACTGCTTTAGCCAACTGATACTTTCAGACTTTTAGAATAAACTTTATAAGAGGCTTGCTAATAAAGATTCTGGTATTTAGGAAGAAGTGAAATTGCTAAAATGAAACTAAGCGACAGTATAGACAGAAGAGTCCACCAACTAGTAAGGTATCAGATGATCCAGAAGAGGCTACAAAGAAATGAACATCTCTGAGGTTACTAAACTCTGGCAAACTCCTCTCCTACAAAGGCTAATTTTGTTTAAAATTCTCCCAGACTGAAATAAGTATTATCATGAAAAAGGAGAGAAGAATATCAGCTAAGACAGTCAGGTAGAAGAAAGGGTTGTGTTTGGACAAATTATAAATCTGCTCAGCTTCACAGAAACATCCACATTTCTGAAAGCTTATCTGAAACTCAGATTTCTCCCCAATTTTTGCATGTTCTCTACAGTAAGACAATAAAGTTATTTTGAAAAAGGAGTACCTACCAGGAAGCGTCAAAGCCTCTAATATAGATTGAATTTAATATTATCCACATCAGTATGAAAGAATATAAAATATTACCATGGCTTATTTTAATTACGAGTTTAACAACACAGAGAAAACCACTAATTAATCATATTCACTTCAGTTATAAATGACCTGTATTTGCTTTCTGTGTTATTGAGCTTTCCAGAAAAAGGTTAGTATTTTGCTAGCTACACATCACAGCTGCTTTCTCACATTTCTCAGAAAATAAACTTTCTACACTGACAGGTGAAGACTCAAGCATGTACCACACTGCCAAATTCAATCAGGCAGAACTATAAGCAGCCTCCCTTCAGGGCTGCTTCTTTGAATTAAAAGTTTGCAGAGGTCAACAACCTTTCTGCCCCAGGTTTTCTTGTAAGCTGAGGAGGTTTTATACCAGCCTGTCAACCTACTCAACTGGAAGTTATTAGTGTTCTCCGCTACAAAAGAAACCTAACTCAAGCCTTAAAAATTTTATAGGCTTAACAACTGTTGGGGAATCCCACAAATGAAATTAGGCAATGTTCAAAGCCAAAAAATAATCTATCATCAATATCAATTTGAACCACTTACAGACCGCTAATAAATCCACCAAATTATAGCCCACAATCTCAGCGAGAACACAATTGGGTTTGAACCGTATTTAGGTGTAGTTAATGTCTGGAGTAATGTAGCTATATTTTATAGAGAGTCATTTAAATAGAAAATTCACTCATACCTGTTATCTGAAAGATAAGACTACACTGTGGAGTTTGATTCACATTTTCAAAACCAGAAAAATTTCACATATAGCAAATCGAAGATTGTGTTTTTTCCTTCTTAAAATCCTCTGCAAGTAACAGACTGCATGCCAACCCAAGCAAAAGCATGGAAAGGTAGAAAAGGCACTCTTCCCTGCAGCCTTTTGTGAATAAA
>NW_009735864.1:29551-36304 GCF_000703405.1 Apaloderma vittatum | reverse complement strand
CTGAACCTGAAAGTTAGAAACTGGGCCAGAAGAGGTTGTTCAAGCACGTACTTCTAAGAGAACCCAACTCAGAAGTATGCAAAGCTTTCCAAACAGAAAAACTACTTTTCATAGTTCTTGAGACTGGAAGAACAGTTCTGTTTGAATCAACAAAGCACACCTATTAACTGTCATTCTAACTATCCCACACGTGACTGAGAACCTGAGAATCCATTTTTCCTAGGAATACAAGACAGATACTTACACAGCCTCCAGCAAGGATCTCTGCGGGGAGTGGAATGGAACCATCTTTCTTAGTAAATTTGTCTCTGACAAAGTCATTAACCTAATAAAGATATATGACACACAATTTTAAATTATTTTTCTTCCTTATTAACATATAGCAAGTATATCTGTAACCATATATATTCAAGTGCTTTTAAGTGGTCATCTTTCACATATTTTAGGAAATAAATCCTGTGTATGTTAACAAACAAAAGGATGTCAAGAAGAAAAAGGAAAAAAGGAAAAAAAAAATACGTACAGTTAGCTTAATAGCCTTTTCTGGTGCAACACCTATCAGCTGTGGTAACAAGCCTATAGAAAAAAAGACATCATAAGGCAACATTATCTTCCTCATATAGAAACAAGTATTTTATAAGAGCTCTACAGAAATGCCTTTCTGCACATGGAATATCCTTTGAAGTGGATGGCATTTATGTATGTGACCCTGCTATGGCACTGCATACTCATACCAATACAATTTTACATTAACATTTCTGTTGAAAATGGTAATGAAAAGGGTGACCAGATCTGCCTTCCACAAGTCAAGCCTGATGCTGTTGCTGTACAGAAGGCAAAAAAAAGGGTAAGGACTGAACGTATACCTTGGCTATGTCCCTTACGTAAGTATTGTTGTGACTTTTTTAGCTCCCCAGTATGGTTTTCCCAAAAAGCTTGCAATTACTTTTTAAAATAGGAGAGATTGTGAGATATACACACAACTATGATAAATTATCAATTCACTTCTACTTAAAACACTAACCTGAGTTTTCTGAAGGCTCCAGTCAACTAAGGTTATAAAAGATTTTCTCCTGTTCAGTCCAACGTGGTAGTATGAACTTCTTTAAACCCTATTACTGTTAAGTGTTTTTTACCTCAACAAAAGGAAACATTAGCAGACAGAAACTGATTTTGAAAACACCCTTGCTCCTGGAATATAGCTACTATCAAAACCAACTGCCATTTGACAAAAACACTTTTCTGGGGACTAAGAGGTTTAAGAAAAAAATCAGTAGATGGCAGTCTTAACTTCCTAACATACAAGATTATCACGTTATCTGTTATTTTTAAATCCACTTTCTCCACAGTCATTTTGTTATATGTGCAGATTATAAAACTTAAAATGCTTATTTCTATTAGAAGCGTTCATTACCTAAGGTCATTCCCTGGTTAGAAAACACAACTTTGTCAAAAGTGTTTGCCAGTTAACTGACAAAAAATCCCAGGCTAATTATATCAAATAGCAGATAACTGCAACAAAACTCTGTAGATGCCGTTTTCTACTAGCTGTTAAGTGAAAAAAATAATAGCTAAAAATTAATTTTAAAATTTCAAAATTACCAAAACTACCCAGCCTGCAGAATTTTTATACTAATTCCTTAAAAGGAAGCTCAGAGCAAATGCACTTAAATAGAAAGTGTGGCAGGTAATATATGCAGTGTAGTGTTTTCTTCCAACATAGTACTTTCTGTGCAATTTACAGACTTACTATGCAGAGGAAGGGTAGTTATTAAACACAAAGAAAGGTTGACAATAACGAAAAGAAATGCTGCCCTCCCAGCCTGAATCTCTGATCTATCATGAAAAGCAAATCCAGCTCTGCAGTGCCTACAATTTGAAAACCCAAAACTGCCAGACAAAACACCGCAAGACAATCCCCCTTCACTCCTTTTTATGCAGCTGAACGCGATGGGCACACACACACTTTTAGTGCTAGAGAACCTGCGACCCTGCATGCTCTGGTGAGGGACCTTAGAAGGTACTTCATCAGTTCTGAAGCTGGATGCCAGGATTCAAAAGTGTCTTGATTTTCTTGAGCAAAACCTGGAAGTTTTTATTTGAAAATACGAACTTCCCAACACGTATTCTGTTCTGTTCTTTAAACTGCAGTAAACGACTACACTGTGCCATTACAATACAGTAACATAATCCAACTCAGAAATACAAGAATCCAAAACAGACCCACAGTCAACCCCATAAATGTTCATGTTGTTTAGTTCAATATACTTCCACAGCCCATTTATTTCTATGAATCCAAGAACTTAGTAACATGCTGACCATTCACTAAGTGTAATATTTTCAAAACAACTTTTTTATGCTAAACAATTTTAAAGAAAATTATTAAACAGACTATTAAAAAAGTTTATTTTTACTCTTTCAAACAAGCAAATTTTTTCTCAGGTGTAAAGTATTGCTTTTAACTCATCTGTGGAATCATCCTTGATTTAAAAGTGTTTGAGAAAGGTTAGAAAATAAAAATAACTAATGATCAGTTTTGGAAGCTGCTGTGCAAAACTGCATGCTGTGCATGTGTCTGGGGGGCGGAGGGAAGAGAAATAAAATAGTACTGAACAGTGCTGTAGAAGTAGACTCATAAATGGAACTCAAAGAGAATTTGCTTTTGTAAAGATTTAGCAACAAAAGAGGAAAACAATTTACCAGTATGAAGTAATTTACGGAGATTAGAGCTATTTCATTAACATTTTCACTGGCATATTCCTCCCTCTATTCATTTTCATAGCAAAATCCTGCAAGATTACTCTTTGGCCAGAATCATACACATACAAAAACTTCTCAGATACTGTCCTTAATGGACACTGCCCAGCGTCTTCACTGACAGAACACATTGCAAAGCAGAAAAAAAGGCTGTGACCATCTCAGAAGTGAGCAACTGCTCAAACTGAAAAAACCAAAGTGTGCCAATTAGTAAATCTCTTCCTGATCTTTATGAAAAATGTGCACTTCATTAATTTATATAAAATGATAATTAAAAATAGAAAATTCAACTAAATATCCGTTTCAGAGGACTGGGTAGCATGTACCCTCTATGTAAGTCACCTTACTGATGTGATAAAAACCCTTTCAGAATCTTCTCCTAAGTTTAAGCAAGATATAAGATAGCTTTCAGTTTAACTGATAAAACTGATAAAAAGTTCCTCTGGATTCTTAACCTGTATTTTAGGTTTTTTTCTTTTTGTAAACTATAACTTTTATGAGTTTCACTGTTGATATTTTAAAGTGAAATACAGCAACATAATACAACAGCTGGATGTAATTTCTTGTTTAGAGGATAAAAGTCCTAAGACAAGTCCCACGACCTGCAAAAGTCTGAGGCATAAGATCTGGCATCCAGTTTAACAGGTACATTTCAAAATGATTGTCTTTTGTCTCTTAACAACATGTATTTACAGTAAAATGGATCTTTATTCCACAGATGCTAATCTGCTCCTGATGTTTGCCCCCAGCCCAAAGTTACAATCCTTAGTTAGTGAGATAACATTCATATCCACAACACTTGTATCCCAGAAATTAGGACTTTAAACAACCTAAGCAGCAAGGAGCAAATCAGTAACAATGAAAAAATGCAGTTTTTCCCTGCAGTTGCTCATGATTAACAGTGCTCAAGGGAAGATAAATATTGAGCTCTTTGAAACAGAAGCGAAATTGTACATGATACTGAGTTTCCTGGTTTCCCCATAAGAAACGAGCTGTTGAGGTATTAAAAAAAAAAAGGCAGGAAATCCCCAACTTGATATATATTTTATTCACTTACCTCTGTAAAGACCAAAAAAGCCTTCAAAACGCAAAACCTTTTTAAAGCAGTCAAAGCTGTTTTTATACATCAACTCTCCTACAACTGAACCAGAGGTGCGCTGATTCTGCATACGAGTTTTCACCAGATCTATGGGATATACCGCAGTAGCACCAACAGCTGTAAGAAAGCATTTGGAGAATTTTTTCTGCAGCATCGTTATTGGTGTAGTATATAATTATTTTCTACAACATTTATTTAAACACAAAGAATATGTAAGCTGGTAAGATCTTTGATATGGTGGAAGTAAGAAAGAACAACACAAATTCTAGAGAAAAGTCTTAAGGAGAATGGATTATAATGTTACATAAAACAGGATGTGTAGAACAAAGAAAACCAATCTGAATTACCAGTAAGGAAATCAATTACTGGAGTGGAGTTTCAGAGGACTGCAGAGGGATACTAGAACAGAAGCACCAAAAGCAATAAGGAAAGAAAGGGAATGGCACAACCAGAAGTGGTTCCACCCTCCAGTTCTTCACGTGTATAACCAAGAAACACATCTTAGGTGAGACCAAGTAATCTGGCAAGACAGTGTTAAACTAACCCAAGCCTGAAAACAGACATTAAAAATATTACTTACCACCAGCAACTGAGCCCAAAGTGAACCTGTATGCTGACTCGGCTATCTGGAGCCAGATAGGCCTGCCTAACTCTCCATAGGATTGCTGTGTGAAGAAAAGGAAAAAAAAATTAAAAGAGCCTGAAAATCTGCATGGGAAAACAAAGACGCCTGCAAATCAGTTTTTATAATGTTACAGAAAGAATCGGATAAAAGTGGTGGCTTTATGTTAAGGTGGAAAAAAAAAAGAAATTACTATAAAACTTCTATTATGCCTAATGAATGACAACCATTTTTCAAATATTCCTTTCAGCAAATATTCTTCCTTACATATTCCTAGTATAACTGAAGCCACTATAGTCGAGAAAAAGGAGACAGAAACTCAAATCTGCTTTGCTATTTTCCATTCTGCTGCCTTTGAATTTCTAAGGTATGGAATCCCCTTTTGGCTCAAATAAAATTGGGTATGTCAAAAAATTTCAGTAACTCACAGACAGCATCTATCAGCACAAGATGTATTTTAAGATTACATATACACTAATACATAGCTTGAACATAGCTTGAGCAAGCAAAAGTCAGTTTTTCTCCAGTGTTCCCCACAAGACTTTTTCAGGCAGTTGATAATTTACAGAGAAAATGCTGACCTCACTCACTTCAATCACATACACTGCTATAAACGTATTAGTATTCTAAGTAAACACAAATCTGCACAGAAAATATTTGCAGACACTCATAATCATGTTGTTAGATCATTATTAGAAACAATGTAACTGATAAACAAGAGGTAAGTGTTCAAAAATTTGCACTATGAAATAAGCAAGATGGGCCAAATTTTCTTCTGAATTTAAATAAGGGTATAACTTGTCTGGACTCTGTAAGTGGCCAAGGCATTAACATGATTAAATAAATTCCACACTAAAGCAGATATGAAAGCCCATCTCCCAAACATAAACCTGTTTTTCTTATAAGCAGCCTGTACCGGTAGGGAATGTGCTCCTGACAGCAGAGCTGGCACGTAAACGGACCTCAGACCGCGCCAGGAGGCTTTGCTCATTATGAATTCACCACAAAGATTATTACACATGCATTTCACAGCTAACTCGCCAAGGCTACTTAACTAAGTTTACTGAAGCTCTGGAAAGTGGAATATCCAGAGAAAGACAGTGTGTACCTCAGTGTAAGCTACTTTGTTTGGACTGGTACTACATTGGACTTGCAAAAACCTGCCTTTGTTGCATAATGTATGCACACACTGTATGGATGCCGTGTAGGACAAAAGCCTGTGAGACCAAGGTTACATTACCTGTAATTCAGAACATGAATTATATTTTATACAGTTTTTACACAGAAGAAAAAGATACACATGCTACCGTTTTCTTCCATAGGACATTTTCGTCCCCCAGCAAAACAGCTTAGCAGAGAGATTCTGGGTAGCACCAAAATTATAAACCTCACATGTGGACCAGCATAAAAAAAAAAGCACAAATCAAATGTATTGGCAAATAAAAGCAATAATCTGAAGAATGTCCTCACTAGTCTCAAAACACTAAATTTTCCCATTTTACAAAAAAAAAAACACCAAACCCAAAACAAAACACCAAAATAACCACAAAAATAAATCCTAAAATAAAGAGATATTTCTTTTGATTCATGTAAACAAAAGACACATGCAATAATAATACTCCAAAAGGGCTTAGAAACAGGACTGGTTCTTCATTCCACAATTTTTTTTACCTAGTGTAGCACACCTGCTTCCTTTGAGCTGTTTTAAGGTTATTCTTTTTCTTCTAAGCTCCACCGAGCTCTCATCAAAATCCAGTCATTACATTCAGACATTAATCTTAACGAATATGTTACTGGATGTGAAAAATCAAATTCTTTGTGAAGGAAATGTCATCTTTATATTATTAAATAAGTGTCCACAAAGTTTGCAGTTTACTTGTGTGTTCAGATGGATATGCAAATGAATGTAATTAATGCTATAGCTTTCAAATCATGAATATTTATAAACAGAAAATTACTGTAGCTGTCACCCCCGTAGGATATTCAGCTGCTAGGCTTTAAGAAAATCTTACACAATGAAAAAAATTGACAATAAAGTAAACATGGTTGAAAGCAGGCTAATTTCCATTTCCACCAAATCTACAAAGATAGAGTGAGTTTATGAAATAATTCAGATTTTCCTTTAAGAAGGAATTCTAAAGTCACATAAAAGTGATTACAGACTTGTTCTCATTTTCCAGCTGGACCTCACTGGAAAGATATTCTCTCTTCCACAAAGCGATAGCTTTCATTTTAGCAATATACTTAAAAAAGGTAATATATGGTTCACTTAGTA
>NW_009735864.1:28079-29520 GCF_000703405.1 Apaloderma vittatum | reverse complement strand
GGGAAAGACTGTTCCTTATGAAACAAAGAAAATTAAATTACTTCGCTTCTGGTGTCCTTTCAACACAGAATGTAGAATAGGGTTAAAATACAATGCATTATGGCTGTGAAAAGTTTATGCTGTTCTAATGATGAATGAAATTTTTATCAATGAGCTCATTTTATAACAATGACAAGCTCCAAAGATAATTCTGAAGTATAAAATAAAACAAGTTAATATTTTTGTCTACTCAGAAGGATGAGTGCCACAAAGACACAGATTAATGTTGGCAGTTCAAAATGTAATTACAGAACTTCATCAAAAGTATTTCTCATTAGTCTGGATAAATGTATACACATTTCTGTGTCAATCCATTCCATTACTCTTGTCTTCAGGAATCCATAGGAAAACTGTTACCACTAACTGGGTTTTGGACACTTATTTCATTGGCTGAGCTATGCCTAATTGCCGAATTGGCACAACAAGCAGTAACGTTAAGAACAGACTCAGACACTGCGTTTCAGACCAATTTGTTTGAAAGAGAACTCAGTGATCAAACTCACCTGTAATAGCAGTAACCAAAATACACTTGAAGTCCCACATACCAAAGACATGCTATACTCCGCATAGGACAATTTTTCAACCATAGCAGTTAAACTAATTCAAGATTTTCCTGTCACTAGCACATATCCTAGATTTTGCAGTGGATATAACTGCTTGAAGGAACCTCTTGGCAATATGCCTAAGAAGCGAGCTGAGAAATAAAAGCCTTTATAAACGCAAGCTTCCATTGTCAGACACACTCCCAGGACCCCTCATCCACAGGCGAATCCAGGGCATTCCCCGGGGGGAACAAGGCACAGGCGATTTTGTCACCGCGCTGCCACTTTGTCTCGGACCACCCTGCGGCAGCACGATCTGTCACAGGCATGCCCAGGGTACAGAAGGGAGCCAGCGTAGCTTCAAGTGGCTCACAAAGGTGTTGCTGCCAGCTGCGTGTCCTCCTGCCCCCGCAGCCCGGAGGCTGCGCTACTTGGGAACCACTTGCTGAAGCCCCGCAATTCAGGAGCGGCATTTTAACCCAGCTCATCACCAGCGTCAGACGGACACGAACGCTGGGCTCCAGCCGTGGCCCTTTGGCGGGTGGCTGGCAAACAGCTCAGCTGCCTGCAGACCAAGCGAGAGGTGGGCAGCCGGGAGCAGAACCCAGCCCAAGGCAGGCTGTGCCCATTTGGGAATCGGAGGCCTTGGATGTCTTGATAGGAACCCCATGAACTCTTAATACAGACTGAAAGGGAGAGAATTGGAGGTTGGGCATTATAAGAAAATTGGAACGTTCAGGATGAAAGAATACATTTATTAGCTGAGTGCACAGAGATATATTTAGCCAGAACTATGGGGTATGCTCATATCAGATCTTAACAACTAGATATCCTACTTCTCTTTGTGTATTACAGAGGGA
>NW_009735864.1:0-28048 GCF_000703405.1 Apaloderma vittatum | reverse complement strand
ATGTGGAGATATCCTTGGAGCAAAATGCACTGGTTCAGATGAACGCTGTTGTATTTTCTTGTAAAGCTTACTCAAGAATGTCCAGCTCTGTGTGGAACTGCAATTTTTTGTGAAGTTCTGACCACAAAAATAAATAAAATATTGTGCACCAGAAACGTTTAAAATCAGATTCTATTTTTTTTGGTTTGCATGATAAACACCAACGTACAACCAGCCTATGTATTTTATGAATATGCAACTGTGCCATTTACCACGTATGTGTCTCCCTTTCTAAACCTGCTGTGTAATCATTTCAAGGATTATTAACAGTTGAGTTAATCCCCTCTGAAATATTCCCATGAGAGCAGTCATCTCCAATATGCTCCAGAAAAATGATTTACCTAGAATCTGTCTGGAGTGAAATGGAATAGAATAGAATATTTCTATTAGCAGCATAGCAGATGCCCCATTACGTTGTGAGCTTCGACATCTTCAGTACTTTAAGGTTCACCCTCAGATGAATGGCAAGGCAAAATTTAAGTCAAAACTTAACTAGCACTAGATAGATCTCCTTGCAAAAAGATTAGATTCTGAAACAAAAATACAATGAAGATAAGCCCCTAAAATCTAGATTTACTTTTAACACAAACTTGCAAGCTATGATCCAAGTGAGGATTATGGTACCCAGTAATTGTGGAAAATCTAAATATAAGCTAAACATCTGCACAACATTTGGTCCCAAATCTTCAGTTCTTACAGTAGTAAAAAGAGACATCAAAGTAAGAAACAAGTTACATTCAAAATCCTACTGCACAGTCTGGGACTCTTATGCTGTACTATACATGAATATGTTTAATAAAGAAACTATGATAAAAGCAAAGCTAGCAAAAATGAATGTAGAGGTCTGGTGAAATAGAGGGTAAAGATTCTACTGGGATATTTTTCATCTTGTAACTCTGCCCTTTTCATCAGACCCAACAAATCTGAATTCCCCTTCTACTGACTAGGTCAGATAGCCAACAAGTACAGTAAAATTCAGTTATCATTTTCGATAAATGGTTAAGCCCATCATTTCATCCATTTTTTCGAAAAAAGAACATACTTTTGTATTTTTTACTATCTAAAAACAATTTTGTCATCACAGAACACAATCACTTTGTGAAGTGAAAGGCCTTTCCAGGAGTGAATAAATGTATTCACAGTAACGAATCCGAGTATCTATACATGCTCATATCTAAACAGCTCGTCCTTCAATGTGACGTCTAATATCTTGTTTAGACATATACTCAATAGTGTGCCCCATATCTACCCTTATAGCAATACACACAGTATGTTTCACTTATTAGGAATCTATTTAAAGGGTATTATTCTTATTTTTCATATGCAAGTACAGGTAAACATTCACTTCAACAATTGTATTGTATATATCGCTTCTACCTACCTGCTTCTGGAGTTCTGCCAAGTGGTAAGGTAATGCGCCTTCAGCCAGCGGTGCTATTCTCTCAATATCTGCCAAAGTTAATCGCCTTTATACAAGGCAAAGAAAAGTAAATTACTGTTAGATAAAATATCGAACATATTCAATACAGTATTCCTGGCCACACCCCACAGAATACATCCTGAGTTTAAAAAACACCTGTCATACTTCAATGCACATTGAAGAAGTCTGCTACACTGCAATAAAAATCCTTGGAGTTAGAAGGAAACTCTCTTCTTGTAGCTCAGAAGTAGAGATAAAAGGAGCTTGGATTATACAGAAGCAAGTTCCTGATGACTAGTAATAAGGGTTATAATATACAAATTAAACTAGTTCTAAGCATTGCTACCTAAGATTTCGTATGTGTTAAAGACCCTCGCAAAACATTAACACTTAAAATTAATAATATCATTGTAGCCTTTTGGGACTAGTGTAATGTATTTTGCTATTTTATATATATACTTATAATTGTAATTGTGCTGGACATAAACAACTCACTTTGAAAACTCCTGCATACACCAATGTCAGTCTATACTGAATACATTACTGTAATGAAAGACAGTATTTATTTTGTGTGGAACACATAAAATAAATTTATAAAATTAAGATGAAAACAGATAGTTTTACATAGAAAACAGCAAAATTATGATTTTTATATGATAAAATTGTTTATTGCTATGTTACCCAGTAACACTGTATAAATCTGTAAGTTGGTAGAGAATATCTATTTCCAGTGGTGTAACTTGTCCAAATTGAATTGCAGCATGGGTAAATTCCTCTGGATTTGAAAAGGAAAGAGAACAAAGCAGCTGTCAAGTTTCTTCTTTAAATGCTCACAAATAAATTTAACATCACAAAAATGAAATCTATCACCAAAAAGCAAAATCCCTAATGCAAGAGGTAAAAGGTATCTTTAGGAGAACATCTCTTGAAACAGGCCTTTTCAACGCAGAGCAAGGCTAACTGCACAACTTTGATTTAGAGTAAGAATTCATCAAAGTCAACAAAAATCCTCATATGAGCAAGCTTAATAAAGTGACACAATTTGTGATTCTTGTTTCTGAAGTTCTGAATAATGGTCCATTATTTACTGATTTACATGCAACTGACTTATCTTTTGCCATGTCCAGATTTCCTTCTCTGCTAGCTTGGAACAACTCCAAACTTAGGTACTCATCTAGCCCAATTACATGTCATATTTATGACATAATTGCAAACAACAGTGGCCAAGTCTAAGAAGTGAAAACACAGTAGCTTTTTTTTTTTCCCGCAACACAAATCCAAGCACAAGGTATTTGTGCAACTGCACCAAAAAACATTGCTATGCAGTTTGTTAGCACAATTTGGAGATTGAGGACAGGAGTCTAGAGATGAAAAGTGTATGCAGAGCATATGAACAGAAATCAAACAAAGACAAAAAACTAATTTGGCATGCTTTTTACCACACATAGGCTATCCATACAGATAATAAAATCAGTCATAAAATATATCATAAAATGACTACAAAAACAGTCCACTCATGTTTGAAGCAAGACTGAAATATGGCAACCTTTCACAGGCACAGGGACTAGCTATGTCCTAACAGACAAAAACTACATATAAAACCACTCTGGTAAGTAAGCTCTAACAACTTATAATTATCACTATTTTTCTAAAAAAGATTTAATTATGGGTAAAGTAACTTGAGCTATACCAACATGGAAATTAGTGATGATGGATTTTCAAACTGAATCCATTGTGTCACATTCCCTAGGCACTTTCCATCTCTAGGCAGTGATGCGCTCCTTTCAACAGGCGGTAAAATCCTCCAAAATATACTGACTTGCAGTTATCCATTCAAACTAATAAGGCCAACACAGCTTCAGCTAGAACCCCAGTTCTTCTCCTTAATGAGCTAGGTGAAAATCATAACTAACCTGTGAGGATGAAAAATCACCCTTTAAACACTTTCACAGTAGCCCTATCTTTGCATATTATTGCATCTTCTGACTTGCCTTAACCCATATGCAACACCAGATTACAAATTGGACAGAACTAGAAAAAGTTAATAAAATGTAGGAAATATACTTTACCTTTTGTGACTTCAACATCTTTTTTTGTACCTGCTATATTACTGTATATCTTCCTAACAAGATCCATGTTATTCAGAAGGGCATTAAATGCATTGAAATAGGAGAAGCTGACCTGATGTGAAACAGTTCCACCAGCTACCTTTAAAGATTAAATTAATGCAGTTAAGTGCCTTAAGCCTTTTTACAACATCTTACTACAAATTACAGAAACATCCATTTGGGCAAATAAGGAAATAATTAAAGATATAATTCTATTCCTGTAATTTTAAGATCATTTTAATAGAGACATGAGGAGAGAATTATTAGACAGGATAGTATTTTGTTGTAAAAACTGAACATTAGGAAACTATCAGGAAGTAATCCTGTAAGTAGATTATCACTCAGTTTATCTGATAGACACACTAAATATGTCACTATTTTCCTAATACTGTCTATTTCTAACAGAGAAATGCATGTAAGTTCTAATTTAGATAAAGGCACTAAATGAATTCTTGCATCACATACAGTAGTGGCCATTTATTTCAAAATCTCAAGTTAGCAAATACTATAAATTTTACAAAAGATGGTATGCTTTTTTAGTTAGGCAATGCAAGACTTATAGGTGAAATGCCAAAATAAAAGTTAATATTTTACATTTTGCATAACTTTCATCCTTATATACTTTCAGTTTATAACTTTTACGTCTTTACTGAACCTACAGGTCTATCACAGCCGCAACCATTCTACCTCTAGAATCTATACACTGCTGATCTGAAAAAGAATGTAAGAGGACATAAAAGGACAGAACTGTTAGTAGTCTCCACCATTTGAGATGTGTCACATAGTCAAGTATAAAAATTAGATGCTTTTGACATAAATGATTGTTCCTTCTGTGCCAAGCAGTTAGCCCTGCTTTAATGTAAAGTATGGTAGACTAACTCAAACTGTTTCCAAAGGCAATTTAAGCATGTAAACTGGACTGCCCAACTTTTCCACTACTGCAGCCACACGGGTGCTGCTGTGTTTCACTCTGCCCGCTCTGTTATGAAGGTTATAATCTTTAGCACCAAGGCAGCGGTGAACAGGTAGGAGAAGACAAAGTGGGAAAGGAGCAGTAACATCTAAAAACATTACAGCTAGTAAATGCTGAATTCAAGGCACTTTTCTCTACACTTACTGAAACTATATTTTCTTCCACAAATGGAGTTAACATATGTGAGCGAAGGGTAATCATGATGTCATTGAAGTCCAGCCCAGTTATCATACCACTTTTATTTTTGTCCTTCAATGCAAAGGCTTGTCTTGCATGTTCTGACTGCAGCTCCTAGAATGAATATATAGAAATAGCAGTAACTCACTGTTCACAAAACTCTTACTAATTTCATATTCTTACAGCATGCCTCGATACATCTGTGTGTGCAGACCACAGCACATGGCAGTTTAAACTTAAAGGCAAGCTCAACTAAAACAAGAAGTCTGCGTATTGATTCTAGCCACAGATTCATTCCTCTGCCAAAGAAAAGCCTCAATTCAACTGTAAGGAAATACACACTTTCGCTAAATGGTTTGAGAAATAAACTTCACATACCCATGCCCTGTCTGCTTTCTATTTCTTTATTAAATACTTAACTGCTAGAGAAACTTCTGATACGGATCTTAAAAACTCAAAATGAGCTGATCTCTTACACATCCAAGATGAAATATGACTGGGCTATTATTAACTAACTCATTGAAAAGTACTTGAAAATAAACAGGAGGACAGTGAAAATTATATAATATAGATTTAGACTGCCCCCAGCAGCTACCCCCCATAACATCAGAAATAGCCCCTCATTTCACGCAATTTTAAACTCCTGTACAATCTATAAAAACCTTCATATAAAGCACACTGCAGCAACCTAACCTCAAGATAATAATGATGGTTGTAAATTCTATGTCCCGAAGAAGTTGTTTCCTTCTATTCAAACAGTAAAGTACACGCAGCTGTCATTCAGACCTCTAGAAGCAGATAAAATAATAACCATGTTCTGGCAGACCATAAGACGAGGGCAAACTATCCAGCTTGCATCACCTTTACAGTAATTTATCAAGTCTTATAACCTCAAGATCAAAGTTTTCTAGCCAGGGTGCAACAAGTCTGCTCTAAGTCCCAAACCCCAGAAGATGCTGTTAGACCAAGTAAGAAAAACAACCCAATGTAAAAGGAGGTACAACAATATCCAACTTGTGTATATATTAAAATTATTGCAGCCCACACTACTCTTCCCTACTAAGGGATTTTATTATATGATGACACTAAGATGTTACTGTATCGTACATTACTGTGGAACAACAGAAATAAAACCAGAAGAGATACTTACCACTTTGCTCTGGGTGCCTAACATGAAGATTCTTCTCACTAGCAATTTGATTTTTTTTCTGCACTACTGTCACAAATTCATGCCTGGGATCACTTAAAATAAGCAGCAACAAATGCGGCACATAGTTTATTCCTTAAAAGTAACATCAAGTTATACTGCAGCCTTGAAAGACTATGCCAAACTTTAGTATCTTGATTTACAACGCAGGCTTCAGATCCTATCTAGTTAGACGTGTTCTTCTAGAATCTGCTCTAGATCAGTAATCACAGATTATATCAAAGCACATCCACCACCAAGTATATCTAAGACTATTTTCTACTAAAGGCTAGCTCTGAAAGGACATTATCTATTTTTTCTTCAGGTCTACCATACAGAAAACTATGAGTAATATCATGAGGTGATCACTGAATATTAATTTAAGGAATTCAGTGCAATTACCTACAATTCTGCAAACTCCCTTCTTGTGAATTATAATGTATATTTCTCCTACTTTCCTCATTCTCCATTCTTTATAACTGATGTCTTCCTTTATCTCCTTCTTGTATAACGCTCCATTCAGAATGTTTTTAACTTTTTGGCTTAGCAAAGTCCAGTTCTAGAAGTGCGATTCTTTAAAGTCTGATCTCTAGAGGGTGCTTCAGGAAAGCAGATTTGCCTCCTCCAAAGTTGGCTGCATTTAAGACCAAGCTCCCATGTGGCGGCATGCATGCCAGTGGAAGACAAAAAGAGTAGTAGGATTTCATAAAACTAAAAGAAATGTTAAAGAAGCTAAAACCTTTTTACGGGAGGTTACATGGTTAATAACAACTGGTTATATTAACGTTGCAGTCTTTCTCTGGTAGAGGTTAGCTTTGCTATTAAATTCGTATGACAGAAAAAGTGGACTCTCAATCCAGTTTAACAACAATCAGTGAAATAATTTATTTCAAAAACCCTATATTTAGTCTCCTTCTTTATAGGATGGTATTTAAGTTAACGAGTATATATTGTTTACAGAACTGGTATAGAGAAATAACAGGTCATTATAACTGTCAGGATTAGTATCAGATAATGACCATCACTCCCAGAATAAGTATAAAATTTATAATGGTATTAGTGTATTATTAGAAGTGAAAATTAATTTCCATTCTACTCTCGAAGAAGGTTAATAACTGACCTGAAGAAACTGAGTGAACTCTGAATAGTTAAGATGTTTCTTCCTGTTATGTCCAAAATGCAGTCGAATGAACTCACAGTCCCAGTTGAAGGGGATTTGAAGATGAATCGGAGTTTGTTCAAATATTTCTTTGACATTTGCTTTGGGAGAGAGAAAAACAACAAGTGAGCTCTGGAGTACAGTAAATCTGCAAACATTCCAGGAAGGATACAAACAAATGATGTTTTAAGCAGCTGTTTAAGAAGTGGTTTAGTCTGTTAAGAATAATTGCTAAACAAACCTTTACAGACGTGTATAAGAACACATTTGTGACACAACGTGATACTTTTTGTATTACTGCTTAAAACCTTGGAGTGAGTGTTTTATTTAGTTTTAATTAAGAAGCAATTTCCCTCATGCATGACAAATAAGAGCTATTTTGCATTCTGATATAAAAATCAATAGTGGTTCTCCATCTCTGCTAGGAGTCAAATTAAGCCCTTTATCAAGAGCACGAATACCTGCATTACAATCTCACGCAATATTTGTCATACTAAGTATGGTTTGATTGAAACTTGATTATTACAATCACACTGTCTGAATATGTCTATTGAAGATAGGTATAAGAAATGCCATCTAAAACATATCATTAACTCAGCAGAAAGCACCTTATTAAAAGCTTTTGATAAGGCCTTAGCACAAAAATCAAATCCCATAAAACATAATTGGTAGTCTCAGTTATTAAGATGTTTTAAGATAAGTGAAGATAGAGATGTCCTCTTCAAAAGAAGAAAAAAACCTGTCATTTCAGAATATGGAATTCTCCATATGTATACTATACAACTGAAATCTTAATGCCAAGTGCATTATCTGAATTCAGTCCAAAACCTCATGTGAAAAAAAGACATGCTTTATTCATATGCGGCATTGTCATGCTGCAAAACAAGCCTGCTTTTTGTGAGATTATCCAACCACATCAACAGTAAAACTGGACACCTATCCATATCACATGAACACTTTTCAAAATCTACCTCAAAGTATCTAATTTGATTTGTTTGTATCAACTGATTTAGAACCTACTAGCGACCAAAATGAAACGTAGCATATAGCTTAAATTTAAAACAAAGTATAAAATGTTAGCTGAAAACATACTTGTTTTATATGTTCAAACAGTTGTGTTAAAAGACAAAATGTAATGAGAACTTAAATATTATTTAATAACTCCATCAAGAACTATGTACTTGGCATGTGTTGCTTTCTCTACGTTAAAGGACTACTTGATTAATTTTTTCAATTCTGTAGTCACTCTACTAGTTCTAGCTCAAATCTAGGCAAATCACTATATGGTTTTATCTTTTCAGTGAGGCAAGGAAGGGGCATGTTCAGAACAAATCTGTCTCACCTGCTTCACAGTAGATTTGGGGTTACACATTTGAAGTGCAGATTATGGCCAGTAAGTAGTTTAACTGTAATTTAGCCCTTACTTAAAGGTCAAATATAGACTACAATAAAAAACCCCCTGCAATTTAAACCATAGTTTCCACTGCAAGGTAGATTAAAGAAGTTGTTCAGGTAAACAAGAAACTAAAAAAACCTACCTTAACCACTTGTAACTGTCCACTTGTACCTATTCACTGGTATAAATGTGCAAGCTGAGGGTTAAAATGAAAATAAAGCACCCAATATATAGTGCTAAACTATTTCTTTTGCCATAATTCCTGTCAAAGTTTTGTCTGTAGTAGATTTCCTCATCATTGCTAGAGATCAAGGAACCAGATGATGCAAATACAAACTCCCCACCTACCACTGCTGCACTGGAGCTTCTGACCAAGGTTCTTTGTGCCCTGCAGGCACAAGCAGACCACTGTGGCTCACTGCCGACACTGCAAAATGGCACTGAACTCAGGGTGGGACAGAAGACAGACCTGCTTAATTGGATCTATTGGCTTGGCTACTAACGAACTAACAGGGTGCCAACTAGTGACTGCTTACACATCCGTAGAACATTTCTAACAGTTGTACTAACAAAAACCTGGGAAAGAACATGCTGAACCAGCCAAAAAAAATTTACATTGTATTTTCAATTATTTCTAGTGATTGCTTCTTTCAACCTTAGAGAGAGGTTAAAAAAGCGTCTTGCTTTTTCTTGTAAGAAAATATTCATACGTGCTCGTATTGATAGATCTTCCAATTATTTTTAATGAGACTTACGCCCCTGGTCTTTTCATAATTCCCATTCAAGCATTTAACTGTACATTTCAACAACCAAGGGTTGTTTTCCTACGCTACTGATTCATATTCAACACATCACAAGTCAAGATTCTTCAGCACATAAAGATAATACTGGTAAATAAATTAATAAATTTATATTCAATAGTTGAATGTATTGGTACTTGAAGAATCCCAGTAGTGGCTAACTTAGCTTTAAAGAATGGTATACAGATTAGACTGTTGCTCCTTTGAAAATTGAGGTGCCTTGTCCATTTTTTTCCCCACAGGCAATCACTCACAATCAGTAGCGTATACTGCACATATCACTGTGGTCCAGGTTTAAGGATAGGCTGTTTTATCTAATCACAGAATTGTTGAGGCTGGAAAAGACCTCCGAGATCATCAAGTCCAGCCTATGACTCAACACCATCACCACTGGCAGACCACGGTACTAAGTGCCACATCCAGCCTCCCCTTGAACACCTGCATGGATTAATTCCATGGTGGCTTTGTTCATGAAACATTTGGGATACTGGAGCAAAACTGTACCTGTTCTGAATAACTGATAAAGTTGATACTGTTGAAATTCCAAATACAGTTTTCCAAAGCCATTTGGGACTCTCAGACATCTCTAGATAAGCACTAAAATTTACTACTTCTACCCAAGAGTAGTGATGCTCTCTTTACAATACAACAAGAGTACCTTTTTAATCCAATTTTCTTGGCTATTCTCTAATATTAAAAGAAATAGCCATCACCACAGCTAAACCTGTGTGGTGACAAGCAGCACACCTGCAATCACGTTTCAGAAATTATACATCTGCTCATCATCTACACTTTCACCACTTTGAATTATGATCAAATACCTTATTTTTAATTATTTTCACAGCAAAAATAAAGCACTGACAGGTAACATTAAGGACAAGGTCCTGGGGGGTTTTTTTGCCTCTTTTTTTGTTTATCTCCTTCAGTCAAAACCCAGTAATGCTTCTAAATTAAGATAAACTACTTCCAACAGAGCTATTCTGCAGGGGGCAAACTGCAAATTATTTTTAAACCCTTTCATTTTAGTATGACATTTTACAGAATGCATTCATTGTCCCTGTCAACACATGTTGTTCATTTACTAATGTCTTTTTCTACTCTTTGCTCACCTTTCTGCAGTGGAATTCCTTCCTACTGAGCTGATAACTTTCTTTCCAGGCTTATAGCAATCCATTTCCTTCTCAGATAGGCATACAAGTCAGCAGCCTGATGACATACTCAACTTACCACCAGCCCCAGGAACAATAAACCTACTACTCTAGTGCACTAGTACATTACCTCCGAGGCGACACGCATTCTCGCAAGATTGCTTCAGAATTTCCCCACCCAATCATTTAAAAAAATTATAGATGCCTGCAGCAGCTACCTGCAGGCAGCATACACGTGACTGGCTCAACCTCCATCAAACACCATTACCTATTGGGCTCAGAAAAGCAGTATAAGAAAAACAAAGTTTTTAGGCAATACTGAGTTTCAGAGAAGGATGAATCACAGAATCACAGAATGTTAGGGGTTGGAAGGGACCTCTGAAGATCATCTAGTCCAACCTTCATCCCAGCATACCTAACCACTACACCACAGCCTCAAGTGCTAGATCTACTTTTTTTTTAAACACCTCCAGGGTTGGTGACTCCACCACCTCCCTGGGCAGCCTGTTCCAGTGCCTCACCACTCGCTCAGTAAAGAACTTCCTCCGAATATCCAATCTAAACTTACCCTGACACAACTTGAGGCCATTTCCCCTTGTCCTGTCATTAGTAATTAGAGAGGAGACCAGCACCAGCCTCACTACAGCCTCCTTTTAGGTAGTTGTAGAGGGCAATAAGGTCTCCTCTCAGCCTCCTCTTCTCCAGACTAAACAAACCCAGTTCCCTCAGCCGCTCTTCATAGGTCACGTTTTCCAGACCTCTCACAAGGCTTGTTGCCCTTCTCTGCACCCGCTCCAGCACCTCGATGTCCTTCTTGTACTGTGGTGACCAAAACTGGACACAGTACTCGAGGTGAGGTCTCACGAGTGCCGAGTACAGGGGCAAGAAGAATACTTTAAGTTATGAACACTATGATGCCTTGTTCATGGCCCATGGTGGGGATGAGCTCAGTACACCAAGGAAGCCTTCGGGTGGTACCCGGTGTTTTAACTTACCAGCTCCCCAAGCAGCAGAGTGGAAACCTCACACAATCCCAGTGCCACCAACCTGTCAACAAAGTCTGCCATTCCCTCTCATCAGTCATGGAACAGCAGTCATGCTTGTTAGAGCCACAAAAATATAAATGTGATTGTTTTAAGAACTAGAATAACTATGCTAAAGGTTTCTTGTTTAACAGGGTGTGGGGTTTTTAAAAGTATCTACTGAGTCACCTACAGGCCCATCTGTACATATTTCAGCCTTAATGTACAAAATGCATCTTAACATACACTACATTGCTATTTTCCACTATTTCTGCTAACAGCAATTTTTTCACTTTCAAACATAAAACGATCACAGTTAATGGCAAAAAGGCTTCTTTTTTGTAGCACCTGATGCAACAGAAGTATATTAAGAGTAATCCAAATGTAAATAATACAGTAATTATTTTGATGTGAGAGCAAAATGACAAGTGGCAGGAAAAGTAAGAATGCTAAACTAGAAATAGTTACATCGTATTCCTACTCTTATTTTTAAAGGATTAGTAATTATGTTTCAGGTGAAGATTAGTGACAGCCGTAACAACAAATTGTCAATATATATCAATGTGAAGTTCTCCTTTTCCATTCCCACTTGCTGAACTATGGTTTTGAACTTAATACCATACTACTATTATAAAAAATAAGGAGGGGCTCCCATCCTGCGCTGTTCACAAGTGTTTAAAAGTGGTTTAAAACTGAAAGAATCATACAACAGGACAGAAACCAACAAAAAGCAAACAACTATGAGGATGAAAGTAGTTTCCTACATTATCTGAATGTGTTAAGCAAAAGACATCTTGAAAACAGGCAACTAACACATGGCTACTAACAAGTCAAGAAAAATAGTTCTAGTTTACAGCACACTCGATTAAAAACATGGTGGTTTTCTTATAGAACTCATGGATCTGCAGCCATGTGATTATGAGATTTTTTTTACAGATTATGAGATTTTTTTTAACATTTTAAAATTTTTCAGTCTTTGTGACTGCAAATAGTATTTTATAAAGCAGAAAATTTAAGATTAAATCCAAATCCTAGCATTTTCAACCCAACTGTTCTTTTGGAAATTGGGAGGAGTGAGTACTAGGATTGATCTGTGTTTCCTGAAAAATAATACTCAAAAGCAAAGAACTGTAACAGGACATACTCAACTCCTTTCTCATGTTCTTCCCACTCACCTTCTTCAGCGTTCTCAAACTCTGTGTCCTGATTAAGGGAAATCTGAACCTTCCTTCCCAGATTAAAATTTGTTTAAGAAAACAGATCATCACTGTATAACCAATCTCTGAAGTCATTACATTGATGTTTATTATTTCAGTTCAATAACATCATGGTAATTTTCACATAGTTGTATTACTGGGTATCCAATCCTCTTACTCACCCCAGCGACTTTAAAGAAGAGGCCATTATAGTCTGCAGAATATTTTTAATTAGATTTTGAGCTGCAGGATGTCTTTAAAAGCCTTACGTTCAGTTCCACAAATATTTTCCAATTATCAACAAAATAATGTTAAAAAAATCTGAATACATAAGAATTAAAAACATGAAGGCAGTAAAATTGTTTCAATATCTCATTATTTTAGCTCTTATTTTTCTATCCATACCAGCATGGTTATTTAACTCAAAAAAATCTCTGGAATTCTCTAATGGCTTTCTTTGTGGTGACTGTACAAGGAAAAACAGCTGGAAAAAGGCTTGAAATTGTACCAATTGTATCAATTAAAAGTGGTAAAGTCCAGATCATTGTATAGTTTGTCAAAGCAATAAATCACAAAGAATCCTTTTACTTGCAGTCAGAAAACCAATTTTTAAAAGAATTTTCAGTGACAGTCACAGATTTTGCCTTTGAACCACAGTAAGGATTATCTGCTTCAACACTGAAGCAAACCAAAGAGCTTGAGCAGATTTAATATTTAAGTTTGCTTTAACATGAATTCAGGTCAAAAGGCCTGCACAAGAACATCAATAAAAATAAGTTTCCTTAGTACAACAGCACTTATTTTATAGAGTGTTTCACTCATATTAAGTAGCTTAGTCAGCTACATCCAGTCAGTCTTTGCTGGCTATAGATAGCAACCCATAGCAAGAAAGATAATGTATGTGAAAAAAAGAAAAAGTAACAGCTGTAGCTGTTACCTTTTAAATATTTCATGGTTAAACCAATACTGTAAGGGCATTTTCCACAAAAAAAAATCACTTAGGAATCATTTATGAACACATACAAGCATTTGATCAGGAAAATAAATGTGGGTTTTTTCTATTTTTCCATAATTAAAAAGTCATTTAAACTACACTGTCACTCGTATCAATGGGTTATTAAAAGTCATTTTATTGCTTTTTATTCAGCAAGCTGGCAGCAAGCCTAGTGCAGCTGAAACTTGTAAAGAGTAGTGAGCACGCTTTACAGTTCACTCATACAAAGTAGGTCCAATTTCATGTTCTTGCAACGGACCTTCTATAGAAACATTGCAGCAGGCTATCTGCACATTTATGGCAGTCATTCATAAAGGATTTCTGGATGTCCAAAACTCCTGGAAAAGCGTTCCAAAGCAACAGGAAAGCAGATGATGTTAAAGCAGCAGAAAGCTTTCCGTTTCAGCCATCCCAATTAATGCATGATACTGCACAAAGACATTGATTAGCATAGCATAACTATTTCTACCAAACAGATTCTAAAGAATCATCAACTCTTCATCCTAGTTTCCTCATTGGGGAATTGAAAGCTAAACTTTTGAAGTGACAAGTGGCAGACTGAGGCTAAAGAGGACTGCAACAAGCTACAGTGCTCAGGTCGGGTCCCAGTCCGTGTCAGTAAATACAGCCTGAAAAGAAGATGGGAATCCAACTGGAGTAACTTGCTTTCAAATACAGAATCAGCTTTAAAAACCAACAAGTATATTTAACTTTCTCCAGATAACTGAAAATTTGATTAGATCCGGGTATTTTTTGAAAGTGCCATGCAGTCACACCCACAGGATTTTGAGGCATGAGCTAACACCCAGCATGGTCAGTGCTGGGTTCAAGTTACCGGCCTAACAGCCCCAAGGTGATCCAGTGTTCCGCTCTCCAGCACCTCCACCCCTTGCTCCAGATGGACAGTGCAGAAAAACCTCAGTAAATCCATGTCACTTCTGGCAAGACTTTGAAATCAGTGCAATCACATCCATGTAGCATTGCCTCTGGGCTAGAAAATCTTGACTCATGTTTGCTCCCAAAGCAAACATGGTTTATCTGCACACTCATAGAAGAGAGATGACATGTCTGGTTCTCACACCTACTGGCTAAGCTTACTCCATTTCAGTGTTTTTCTAATAATTTATTACTTTTAACTTTAAGACTAATTTTATATATTCTCCTGGTTTTATATGAAACTCAATTCTGTGTCTTTTTGTTTATGCGGTGTTAAAATGAAAGAGTGCAGGACTCATTTACAAAACAGCCTCTATAGGCCACAAGACTGACTTGGAAACTGACTGCACAGCTACCAAATTCTGAACGTGTCATATATAATCATTCACATTTTCCCCACATGCATTAATTTGTATGAGATGTCTATGAAGTAAAAATGAGTAGCAAGAACAATAAAAAAAGCAGGTGTAAATGTAGGAACTGTAGCACAAAAATAGTTCCAACTGATGTGTTACAACATATCATTAAATACAGCAATAATTGCAAAATAATTAATTTTGTGAAAATGAGTAACCAGCAGTAAATTTTAAATTCCCTACAGAGTTTTCTGTTCAAGATTTTTCAGTCTTATAAAACAAATTCATAGAGGAAGATATGGAAAAATATTTTAATATAATAATGTGCTCATAAAGATAACAATCTTCAGTCTGAGTAATCTGTAAACAAGCGGAAATTACTTTTAGTTTATTTTAGTTTATTTATGGAACCAGCTATTTCAAGTGTGTTCATCAGAGTGACAAACTACGTATCCTCGTTTTGTGAGATTGTTAAATATAACATCACTAACATGGTCACACTGATTGTAATAGTTTGTCTACTTCTTAATGACTGTATTTACTGACTTCACCTTTACTTAAGTTCCAAAAGATTTTCTTTTCGAGTGGTTACGTATCCAAATTGCTTAGTATTTCACCCTTCAGTTAATGATGTAATTTAATAGACATGGTAAGTCAAGCAGTTTGTTTCCGTAAAAGACCTTTGCAATTTTTTTCCACAAGATGCAATAATTTTCATAAGAATGACATAATACAAACAGCAAGTGGCTACAAAACCAAGCACAGTTTATATTTTTTTTATTGAGAGCTTTATTCTTTTGGATAGAAACAGCATTTAATTCTCATTCCATTTAATTAAAATTCTTAGCATTGATTTATCTAATTCTCATAAACATGAAGTTTTAAAATAAAACCTAGGCCTCCTTAAACTGTAATGTTAATAACAGTTATTGAGCAACATCATAAAGCAGTCTAGTAAGCCCAAAGAATTTTGTCCAATTACTGTTTTATGTGATTAGGAAAAAAAGAAGTAGTAAAACTTAAAGGCCATACTTTCTTCCTAATTTTTCAAATATATGATCTAGTTGGAAGTTACACTCATAACACTTAAGTAAGGCTGCTTAAGCAAAGGACTAGATCTCCTTCATGTCTATATTGAGCTCTTACTGTATCTAACAAGAATTATTCAAGTCATGTGGAGATCCAGAATATATTTTTAAAATCCCTCATCACTGAAGGAGTTCAAAGTCAATGACATAGAATTTTACTTAGGATGACACTGAATAAAACAGCATTGTATTAATTACTTCAGGAAGATGAAAAAATGTGATTCAAGAAGACAGAGCAAAATATATTTTGGTTTTGTTATTTCTTAAGCTTGTATCACTTGAAAGAAAAAAATGTTTTACTCATGCAAAATATTAGGAAATCAGTCTGGTACCGCACAATACGCATTTCTATGCACAAAGGTGATGAATCATTATTACAATCTCTATTATTATAATCACTTTCTTAAACTGTTTTTCTTTACATATTCTTACCAAATGTTACTTCTCCATTGCCACTCTTGTCAAATAACTGAAAAGCAACAATGAATATTGCATCTGGAGCACACAAAACAGATTCAAATGCCAAAAATTCTTGATAGGAAATCAGCCTACAAAGGAAAATATAGAAGTTATAAAGATTTCAAAAATTATTCACAATACCAGTGATATTTTGTGTTTGATGCTTTAAAAAACTGTATGATCCAATTATTAACATAAAATTCTAATATAAAATAGTTAAGATTCCACACTAGAAATTGAAGAAGTAGTTGTTACATTGAAGTACTTAACCTTTATGCAACTCAGTTTCTTCCTCTATAAAAGGACTGAATTCTTCATATCCATCAACAACAAAATATCAATTCTGAGTGAATACCAACAATTTATTATCTCACAATTACACATGTAAGCAGACAGCACTTTAAAAATAAGACATAAAAAACCCCCACAAATTCTACCACCATGAAATTTATGGGGCTTTCATTACATGACTAATTTATATACGTATTTCTACTGATTAAGATAAGCTGGTTTACTGCAAGTATGGGAATATACTACACATATGTATTTTCTTAAAACAATGTACAACACTCATAAAACCCAAACAGGTTCAGAAAAAAGTTCTACTTTTCTATGTATACAGAAAAAATATTACACTTAAAATATACCTCAAACCACAGTGTCATGTACTTGAGAACAAAGAAAGAAAGAAAAAGAAAGAAAGAAAGAAAGAAAGAAACAAACAAACAAACAAACAAACTCTAAGAACATCTGGACATAAGAACAGTTAGGCATGACCAATGCAAGGAAGGGTTTGAGTGCAACACGAGATCACAAGATTCTGAGCAACGTGTGCAAGACAGGCACCTTACAGAAAAATGCAACTCCAGATACATTACGAAAGCTGCTTCTGTGCGAGATAAGGAAACACGGGTACTCCCAGACAGGGTTCCCACACCATCTCTGGAACGCTGCATACAAATCCAAGCCCTTGTGTTCATAAACTCCGACTTTGATGTATGCACAGGCAACTTACTAGGATAATCATAACCAAGTTTCCTATTAGAACTCATCTGATTCTGACTAACAGAAAAAAAACATTTCGAAGGGATCCTAACGCTGTGAGAACAGCTGCAGCAAGATAAGCCTGAAGCCAGGAGAAGACAAAAGCATAATGTTGTCAGAAGAACAAAATCACATATCCATAAAGACATTTAGAGCAGACATATACTGTAGCCCTTCCAGAATACTGCAAGCAAAAGCCATAAGTTTCAACACCAGACTTTGATTGTTAAAAGTACTGTGTGCTTTCATCCTTATAAAAATAGGGGCCTTAGCTTGATTAGTTTGAAACGTTCCACCCAGTTACAAGTTCCTGAGCTCAATTTGCAGAAATAAATTATATCTATTTTAGCATCAAATAAATTATCAATGGGAAATAGAATTTTAACTACTTTTTAAAATTAAACAAAAAAATTGCTATCTCAGTAGATGCTGTTAAAACATAGACTATCACTGTAGATGACACATTTTCCTAAAATATGTACATAATTGATCTGAATTTAGTACTCTTCATAGGAGATCATTAGCTCAAAGTGATTACTTCACACATATACTGCTTACTGGTAAAGAGCCATTTATAAATTGTTCCCTACAGGAAAAAAATAATAAAAAACCAAAATCAATCAAGCCACACTATTCATTACGTGGCCTAGTCTTCTCTGTCACAGTACACTCAAGGCAGAATTGAGATACTTTAAACAAGGTTACATACGTTAACATTCTTCAATACATGCATTATACAGAAAATACAGAAAAACCTCTATAGTGATTTTGAAAGGACAGAAAGACATGGCAAATACAGAATTATATTAATTTGTCATATTCTAGCCACAAAAATCAAAGATGTGAGAATCATTCTCCAGATGCAAAGTCAATCTCATCCAAACCATGACCTTGATAAGCAAGGGTTAACTATTGGAGAAACAGAATATCCTTTGAAGTAATTGTAAATTCCATAACTTCAAAATATACCTCACATACAAGTAAAAACTTGACACACAAATTAATTCCTAATGAGGAAGCTTTATAACTGACAGAATCAAGTGATGATCTCTGGAGAATGCATTTGTAGAAGCCTGAACCTGAAAGAAGCCGTCTTCAGAGGTCTCACTTTAACAGTGCCTACAGCAAAAGGAGACAGACACATTCAATTTCCTTTCCGTACATTCAGCTTGCAATGCCTACGAGCAGCACCAGCCCCTGTGATCCTCCCTTATCCATTAGGGCAGGGATAACAGGAGCTGGATTAAACAGAACACTGGAGCTTCCCACCCAATCGCTAATAAGAATCATTCAGTGAACGCACTGCATTACAGAGTCCATAACAATATCAGATCACTCACCTTTCATTTTACCTGTAACATTTTTTAAAAATTCATTGTCTTATTTCTTCTGTACTGTTACCCTTCAAAAGCACACACGTACGTTTATAATTCTTCTCAATCTTTCCTTTTTTCCTGCTACAAATCTTTGCTCTTTTTTCCCCACACAATATAGCTTTTGTACATTATGTTTAGTTCTGTTGTGAAACTCCATTATGTGAAACATCAATTCTTTCTTCAGGACTGACATTAAGAACATATGTTCAAATTTTAAGAACAATATACTGATAAAAAGAGTATCCAGAAAGAAGCAATTAAAATTAAGAATTTTGAATTACTATGGCGACATTTTGAAGGTTTGAGAGAGAAGGAAATCTTTGATTTCAACACTGCTAATGTTAATTGGGAGGCTGGTTTTGGCACACATATATAAGTACATTATTCAGAGAGGATACCTATCCTGATTTCAAAACTATTGCCTGCAGTCTGAAGACATAGGAATGCTTGTAGCATCAGTGAAATCCTATTGTATTAAACAGAGAGACAGTTCAGGCCAAATTCTAATTTAGAGCTCATCACATTAATTTCTCAGAACATGCATTTCTAACAATGAGGAATAAACACTTTGAAAGGCAACAGCCAGCTGTTTTAGGAACTACCTTATAGAGTTTCACTAAAGCAAACCAGTCTTGTACTGTAGTAATAGCAGAAGGCAATGGCACTCTGGAACAGTCAAGTACGGATCAAGTTACCATCAGAAAAAAAGTAAAAAAACCATTTTTTTAAATGTATGCCTACAGTCAGTCAGTTCCAATATGTGCTTTTTGTCTAATGTGCAAAACTTAAATCTAACTGAACTAAAAAAAAAAATAAAATTAATAAAGAAAAGTTACCAAGAATTCTTTAAGTATTTATTTGAAGGGCAAGCAAGGCTAGGAGAATATGATATCAAATTAGTCAGCTGTTCTACCACCCAATGTGTCCTGGTTTGACACAGTCACCCCCGACACACTCACCCTGAGAAGGAGAATCAGGAAAAGGAAAGGAGACCTGTGGGTTGAAATGGATTTAATAAAATAATAATTTAAAACCTCTAATATTAATACTGTTACTAATATAAAGTACACAAAGTTATACTCAGCCCATGTAGTGGTAGACGAGCTGCACACTCCCAGCAGCGAATGCTGGATGTCAGGTACTGCGAGCACCACAGCTCCGGTGAAAACACAACGGTCACAGCAAAGAGGAGAGCGCGCCTCAGGACCAGAACTATGGATGAGGCCCTCTAGGGATGGCGGCCACTTAGGAGAAGGGACCATTCCCAGCAAGCTTTCTAATTTACAGTGAGCGTGACATTTATGGTTTGGAACACTTCTGTGGGCCAGTCTGGGTCAGCTGCCCTGGCTTTTACTCTTCCCACTTCAGCATCTGGCTAACTCTAAACTGCTAAAGACCTTGATCGCTAGTGAAACCCACACAGCATGCCCAGCCACAAACAGAAACAGTGTCTTATTAAGTTTGCTGTCACCAATCTGCTGCTGCAGTCTTCTCAAAAAAATAGTGTTTCTGAAGAGAAACTTGATTCTAACCCAGGGAAACCAGGACACAGATAACCAAAGCTTCTTAATGACTTGTTGTGTGACGTTGGTCTGTCATTTAATTTACAAATGTACGTATGGAATAGGACTACTGATACTCTTTTGGACTTCAGAAAGTAACTTGAAGTCATTGGAAAGATATAAAGCACTCTGGATTCCGTTGAAGATTACAATAATTATTCATGCTAAAAATTAAACTCTCAGTGCAGATGATATAGTTATTGGAGTCTAGATTTTTATATATTACAGCTCACTACAAATGAAGGAATGTAAATGTAAAAGTAAATAAACCAATGATGAACATGAGAGTGAAACAAATTCTTCACATGAAATACAGATTAGAGATAAATATAGACTAAAACATGTAGGAAAGTAAGTTTCAGGGAAGTATTCACACAAATACTTTGCACTGCAGACCATAAGGTAGTAATTCCCATTCCCACTGTTGCCATACAGAAGTAGATAAATACACTTACTCATTTTTTATTATCTCACTTCCAACATTACCCAGATTTAAGAAAAATACCCACAAAACAACAAAAACTTATGTTCACAGGGAAGGCAATAAAAAAATGATGACTTAAAAGTTCTGAAAGATCCTTTTATAAGACATTTTCTGAAGAAATGCACGCCATAAATGATAACCAACAGCTTTCAGAGAAACAAAATACTCAACATGTTGGTTTACTAGTCATCAATTAGTCTATTATTTCAGCAGATACAAATAAAATAGCCTTTTCAATCTGTAACAATGCCACAAATTGCAGCCAAATTGAAAACAGAGAGACAGGCTAATTGGATTTATCAAATGTACATATATATCACATACATTATTAACATTCTGCAGCTTTATAGAAAAAAAATTACATCAAACAAAAGACACTATATTTGTCATTTAGTGTAAAATGTATACAGCATAAACAATTTCATGTGTAAGCAAAGACACTGTGCAAGCTGCTAAGGATACTATGCAAATTAATCAAACATTCTAAAGCAAAACATAGGAAAACAAAGACATTTAAGTGATGTCAAAGGTCAGATTTACACTCACAAATCCAAGGAAGTTAAGGGGATTTCAATTTCAAGTAAGTTACATCTATATATTTACAGACATATAGCACACTATTGTAACAGTTACTTTCTCTTCTCTACAAAATACCCATTCCCTTCTTCATTCTTGACCTGTTCTCTGACCTATCTTAACCTTCTCCTTTTACTTGAACTACGTCCATGCTTCCTACTACAATCCAAGGCCCAAACCAGAAGCCTACACACAGCAAGAGAAAAGGCTCTTTGAAGACAAGTTATAGAGTCCCACCTCAGC
Source organism: Apaloderma vittatum (assembly GCF_000703405.1). Taxonomy (NCBI): domain Eukaryota; kingdom Metazoa; phylum Chordata; class Aves; order Trogoniformes; family Trogonidae; genus Apaloderma; species Apaloderma vittatum. The sequence goes on along the minus strand of NW_009735864.1, from coordinate 6,306 downwards.
AGAGTGGGCATTTTGTAAATTATTTTCAGAGAACTCTCTAAAAGTGACTAATAGCATCTGTAAGCACTGTCGGTAGGGCTTTATGTGGTGTGACCTCATCTTGACTAGGCAAAGACTTTCTTCCTTCATAAAGTCAATGTCTCTCTTTCCTAATAGCTAACACTTCAAGAAAGACCTCAGTGGTTTGATTTGAATTGCACGCTGCAGAAATAAGAAAGCATTTCCCTGTTTCCATGTTTAATTACAAGTATTAAAGATCCTATATAGTATCTAATCATGGACATGAGTATACAGAAAAGAACTTTTCCAAAGCAACCATACTGTAGTAAACTTATTTGCAGTTCAACTTCCTCTGCATTTGTAGTAAAAGTCAATTAAAACAAATCTTTATTTTAAAAATGCATGTTAAACACCATATTTTTTCCCATTTCCTCAAATTTATAGTCTTATTGTACTTTAGAAAAAAAGTATCAAATTAAGCTTAAAGTGTAAAAAAAAATCTGTAATGTGTTTTAGTAGATGAAACTATTAATATTGTTCACTCATGCATTTATCAGTGCATTACAAGCTTCTAATGGAAAGCAAAATTCTCACCCATCTTTAGTTTGATCTGCCACTCCAGCCAGCAGCTGCACTGTTTTAGGATTGTAACGTGGATCTGTATGAAGTCCTAGGTATTTTTGCACAAAATCTTCTGGAGTCATGTAATGCTCACCATCTTTCTCAACACTGGCATACTAAAATAAAAATAAAAAACAAAACCACACAAACAAAAATTTAGATGCTAATTATCAGCGATTACCAAACTAGTATCTTTACTGAATATCACAACTGCACAACTGCTCTGAAATTGAAGAGTCTGATTAAACCAATAGTGTTACTATACTGGTTGCATACCACTAACAATCACATTATTTCTGTAGAACAGACATGTTCACATAATGACCAATATCTTCTAATAAGAAGACAATTATATATTTTCAGAAACTGCGAGGTAATTGTATAAATTTATAAAAATTAGAGCCATGCTGTAGTTCTTCATTTACAGCTACACTGTGAAAACACAGCACAGATTTTCTTACCATTTCTAGTAGCAGATATCTTCCAGATAATTGTTTCTGATGATTACTATAATTGGTTTAGAAAGTATTTTTTTCTCCTTTTCTGAGAAAAAAAATTTCAGATTAATTTCGTATCTTGAAATTGGTTGGCTTTGGCATTTTTCATTTAAAGTAAAAATTTACACATACAGACAAAAAAGATTTGAGCCAGTGGTATGTTTCAATTTGATTCTGAGTTTTAATTTTATTAACAATAAATTTTCAAATAAAAGTCACATGCAAATTTTAAATTACAGAATGCAAATACTAATAAAATTAACTAAAAATAAAACAACCAAATATATCTTTATTACTTGTACACCAAGACAACTGCCACATGTCTGTATGAGTATTCTTACCGACCACTTTTCTGTTTAAAATCATTAATGATTGGCTCTTAACTGCAGGCCAACTTTAAATTAAAACTGAACATTTTAGCATAAAGTAAATTCCATGCTCTCAGCTGTCCAGTTATGCTGAGTAAAACCCATCTTGAACTAAAAACATGAGGAGGCAGGAGAAAGCATCACAACTCATAAATAAAAGGAAAATGTATTACGGGAAGTTCATACCCTTCAGATCTTGTTTCTAGATGGCAGTGCAGTTGCAGGAAAAAAAAAGTCTTGTAGTTCATTTACGATATGACAGTAACCTTGGAAATAAACCCAAAGTTTTCAGATTGCAAAGTTAAGCTATGTTTGCATCCTGGAACACAAGAAAGTAGTTCACAAAAGAGTTCTAGTTTCCCAGCCACTGTGGCCTGATCCAGTTTGATGATGGCATTTGTTTCTCAGCATTTTTGCTCACAAAACCTGTAAAGTAGCTCATTTAATACCTTAAAATCCATCTCTTCCATTCACTCTCTACTGTGTAGTCTGCTCACATACACAATAATTTGGATGCAGACCTTAAAACGTATACATAGAACCTCATTCTCAGAAAGAGAAGTTACAGAACTACAAAGCTCTCATTAGAAGTTTGATTTGCAATAAAAGTAGTGATTTTTAATTAAAAATTTAATTCACCTTTCTCAGTTCTAGAGTTTAAAAGATTACTACATCAGTATTCTCTGCAGAAAAAGAAATGGCAGTGCGCCCAAGACTTATAGTACAACATCTATGCTGCTCAGTTCAAACTTCAACTCATAGCCTTGCCTGTAATTTGTAAATTTTCCATTATACACTACAGTATCTTGATTCATTTGACACAACTGTATGTGAAAGAATATAAAAATGGGCTCTTACTGTGCCATGAAATTCAAATATTAACAGCCAGACCTACACACAATACCTGTTAAGGTGTAACACTCCATTATGATGAAGTTCACCTGTCTCACACTTGTTTCAGCTGTGTGCAACCCAATCAGCTCAGCCAGGACTCTATTTCAGCATAAAGGAGCTTACAGGAGCACCAGTGCCTGCTAAAGCATCTCCCATATCTCGTCCACAATACCAGCCCCACACATCAGCTCATCACCTCTCCCGCTTTCACTCTATAGCTGACATGACAGCTGTTTGCACTGTAAACCAGATTATCAAAATAACGCAGAAATAAAATAGATGATTTCCACAAAAACAGGAAACAGGCAAGTGCAGAACAGAGCAGTGCACAGGAATCCTTCAATTCAGCACTGCTGCTGACATGACAATGTAACAAAACTGTGGCTTCAATGAATCAGGTCAGAAAGATTCTTTCCTCAGTTGTATATGCAAGTGGCTAAAAAATGCACTATGAAGCACAATTCTGCTGCAAGACATGCAATCCAAATAAAGTTTTATGCATAAAGGACCATCAAAAATGTAGAATACTGAGTTTATCTTCAAGAATAACAAAATTTAACAGTAGAGTGCCTATCAAAGACAGCCAAAATCTAAATGTCATCACATTTTTTTCTTCCGACACCCATTTATCTATTATAAATAGTGAATTGTTTTACTGTAAAAACTGTGTGGGAAGTTTTGTTAAAAAAAATCTGAGACAAAAATAATTAACTGTCAGATACATTGAGCTCCATATGAGAAGGTCATGGTATTTTGAAAGAGCTTGGCAGTGTGCCAATAAATTAAAGCCCAACAAAGTAGATGGGCTATTCCCTTTCAGCATGTATTTACATTTGTCCTCAAGTTATCTTTTCATGGTACAATTTAAAACCACAAGTCTTTTAGCACAGAATACGCAATTGTAAATTATATCTTAACTTGCATATAAAGCCTAATACATCAATTAATTCTGTATTTTCCTGTCTTGAATTATATTACTACATAACACAAAATTCTTACTGTACACTTATACTGTCTCAGGTAAGCACTTGAATTTGCATAAGGCCTTTTTTTTAAACATTATCAGATAACACAAACACACAAAAAACCTACCCTAGTTGTGCAATATAGTGCTAGGCATTGCCACAGTTTCAGAAACAATGCCTTCTTTGAAAAATTGATTAGTTCTCAATTTAAAAATAAATAAAATTTCAAAATAAGTTCAAAAACCAAATGAGACCTATAAGTACTCTCAATACTTTTTTTTAATTAAGCTAAGCTATGAGCAAGAGATTCAGGACATTTTTAAAGGAGCGTATGAAAGTTTCCTGTGTTAAAATTGGTAATCTGTTTTTGTTTCTTTCTCCACCTTGCTGGAACAGGTTGCACTTGCATTGAGCAATCGGGGAATAATTTACTTATATTCCCCAAGGGTTGATTGTGTCTCCTCTAAGAAAAAAGAATGAAGGCTCACTAAGAAATCTGATAACTGCTGTTCTACACAACTTTCATCCTTCAGTGAATTTCTGTTCTGTTCTTTTATGGCTGTTACTAAAGACAGTGGTGAGCAAACACCTGAGAGGTAACTTATTTGATGGTGCACAAATATGAAATTTCAATGCCTGTATTTCATAGTTACAGGATTACATAGAAATAATAGCACATCTTTTAAATACAAGTCAAAGTTAAGATTTGTAATGATTTAAAATAATAAAAATAAATACATGCAAGCTTCCAAAATTATAAGAGAAAGGTATGTATCAAGCATCCATTATGATACAAGTTAAACAGGATGGACAGAGGGCACATATGACATTAGAGGACACACATGAACAGAAGGAAATTTAAGTACACTCTCTATGAATAAGGTGGATGACGAAGAGGCCTAGAGTTCCCATCTTCCCCTCCACCTATTTCCAAGGGAAGCCAAATTTAGGAAGGAATGCACGACCTTTAGCTGAAGCTCAGAGAACAGGCCAGCACTCTCAGCGAAGAGCACAACATATCTGACCCCTGATGTGTGCAACACTAGCAACTTAGTCTTGGAAAGAGGGGGTTGTCTTGATTTTTTTAAGGTTTACAACTAAGTTTGCTTGTTACCTATCAAACAAACAAACCAAAAAAAAAAAATCACTTCAAACTCAATTATTATCAAGTATAATCTAAAAGAAATATAAACACTTTTCTCTTTCCATGCCAGAGGTGTCTGTGTTCTCTTTTTTTACTACAAAACTCAAAAATTCAAGAGGAGACAGGAGAGGTTTTGCATTCTTCACTCCTGAGAGCACAAAACAATCCACAGCTTAATTTGCAGATTTCTTTAAAGATTATAAGATAGACATGGAAAAGACTAAAAAGCTGTTTTAAAACCAGACTGTCTGCTTTTTAGGTCAGTAAAACACTTATTGTCAGAGAGACAATTTCAAGATTCAGCTGTACAATGTTCTTCCTCTCCAAGTCTCCCTGCATGACCAAAAATCAAGGACTTCAAACAATTACTTCCAAAAGCAAGCACTTCTACTGACTAGAAGTAAAGAATCATAAAAAGTCCACACTTCCAAGTTGAATAGGGTATTTTGAAACCACATTTCATTTTTTTTGGCAATCAAACATATAAAAGTATCTTGCAATAAGTTGGAAAAGAGCTGTGTGATGTTCTAGAACCATGTTTTTACATTGCATTAATATATATTTTAAGAATCATATTTTCACATTGTTTATTTTATTAACACACTCTACCGCATTCCTTACATAGACAAGCTAAATGTCAACAGGAAATTAAATTGTGATAGAAGATTTTTTTACTAGAAACTAAATGCTGGGCTTTCGTGGTTTGATTCCAGCATTCCAAGTTTGGGCACTCCAGCAATGTTAACAGCGTAATCCAGCATGTAAAAGCAAAAATATACTAAAATTATGGTTGGGATACAACTTCTGTCTCAGGCAAAAATGTCCCTCCATCTACTCATCTTATGTGGGAAATCAGAATACAGTAGGACCAAAAGATATATGTCAAAGAAGAAATAACAGATTATTTATAATAATAGCTCTAATACTTTATATTATTTCCTTTTTCATAGAGGAAAGCTTCTTGAATATACTGTGTAATACTCAACATAAAGGGAAAAGAAAAAAGATGTGATTCTGGAAATATCAGTGGCCCAACTATGGACCTAAAACATATTTGTTGTTCTTACTCCATCTGCCTCGTTCAAACCTTATTATCAAAGTTTTAGGGTTGATGGGATTTTCCTTTTAGATTGTGCTTCACTGTAACTAAGGGCAATGGAGAAAGATTTGTGCTGTAATTTATACACGTTAATTCTAAGGGCTTGCAAGGGACGCTTATTATGAAACACATCAATCTTAAGAAATCCATTCTAAGTTCTAAAAAAATTGCCAGTTGTGCATCCATTTGTAAGAGGAACACATATAAACACCAAGGACAAAAGATAAAGCCGTGAAAGAAGAATTTTTTAGAATCTTGCAAAAGCGCATTCAAAAAATAGCAGTACTTCATCATGCTTATACCTCTTTGCTTTATAGGAAATCAGAAAATACTTTGGAAAATTATTTAAGACTACAACTGGGAAACAGCTGATCACGATTTGTGTCAGGAGCGGTTTCTCCTCAAAGCCTGACGGTCCTTCCCACAGGCTGTGCCCGCAAAGCCAACTTTCGGGCGCCTCGCGGGCACGACAGCGCTTATGAGGCCGCGGCAAACTGCGGAAAAGGCAAAACCCAAGCGTCTGCCAATCCAACAACACCAGACAGATCGTTTTACCTGCAAAAAAACATTTCGTAGCTCAGCGGGATCCGCTCTCTTGGTGGAGTGCACCTGTAAACACAAGCAAGTTACTGCTTCGCGGGCCGGGCTACTGAGGGAGCGCACAGAAGACCCGCGGCGATAAGGGCGGCGATAGCGGCCCCTTCATCTAACCGACGGG
>NW_009735863.1:0-27778 GCF_000703405.1 Apaloderma vittatum | reverse complement strand
TGGATTAGATGATCTCTAAGGTCCCTTTCAAGCTAGGCCGTTCTATGATTCTATGCAACAGTATTAATGTTAATTGGAGATTTATCTCGTTTTCAGACTCTTCAAGCAGAAATCGTTATTTGTCTCTTTATAGGTTGGAAATTACAAGCGGACAGTAAAACGAATTGATGATGGGCACAGACTTTGCAATGATCTTATGAATTGTATTCATGAACGGGCACGAATAGAGAAGGTCTATGCTCAGCAGCTTACAGAATGGGCAAAAAGGTGGAAGCAGCTTGTGGAAAAAGGTAACACATTCTGATTTTGAGCTCTGAAAGCTTTCTCAAATGAAAGAAAGAATAATATTTTTGTATATCTTTTGTTTTGGTAAGTACAAAGTAGAAATGTTGTACTTTTTAGCCTATAATGGAGCCTTTGCAGAAGGCTCAGTAATGTAAAGCTCTTCTCGATTAAAACCAAAAAAAGCCCTGTTTGTTTGCTAATTTGCTTTTCTTACTGAAGCAAATGGATCATGCTTCCAGCGTTGAAGTATCCAAATAAATTCAGTTCTAGAGAATTGGTTCTTTCTAGGTAACTAATGGTATAGAAGACACTTTGAAAAGTGTTACATAAATAATAAGGGGGCAGTGGTTGTGGGGGAAAGATAAGTAATAGAAGAGTTAGGCATTGCTGTAATGGAAGACTATTTTGATACCATTTTAATATATTCTGAAATAGTTTGTCCTTTCCTGGTTACCCATGCTTCAGAAGGTATGTTGAGAAATTGAAAGCGGTTTAAAGAGGAGCTAATAGGTGGAATACTGAGAATCATTGTACGGGGTGAAGGAGGCCAGACTAGACAAGTATTATTTCTTCTGGTATAAAAATTTGTAATACTCTAAATTTATTTGAAAAGAAACTGCTCCCTTCTCAGGGTTTATGTCAATATTGCTATTTACAAGTGATTATAAGACAATAGCTTCAGGTAGTTTCTTGGGAATATAAGTTCCATGTGGGTGATGGTTACTGAGAATGATACTTTCTGTTGTGTTTAGGCCCACAGTATGGAACAGTAGAAAGGGCTTGGTGTGCTTTTATGTCAGAAGCTGAAAAAGTGAGTGAACTACATCTAGAAGTAAAAGGTTCATTGATGAATGAAGACTTTGAAAAAATCAAGAACTGGCAGAAGGAAGCCTTTCATAAACAAATGATGGGAGGATTTAAGGAAACCAAAGAAGCAGAAGATGGATTTAGGAAAGCTCAGAAACCCTGGGCAAAAAAGCTGAAAGAGGTACAGCAGTAGATTATGTATCAGATACCCTGTGTTACACTATATTAATGTCTCAAATCTCTATATGGGAGTAAACTCCCAATTCTCTCTGCTGGACCCTCCTTTCTCAAAACGATCTCTTGCTTTCTGTCCTCTTCTGTAAATAAGTTTGTTTTGTTTTTTTTTTCTCTTGAGGTCTCCTAATCTTGGTGGCTTAAGTGAAATTTAGAAAAAGTGCCATTTGAGTTATCATTTTAATAGTACCTGATTTCATACATTTGAAAGTTCTGAAATGTTCTAAGAAATGAGAAGGGGAAAAGTATTTGTGGTTGCATTTTTCTTGTCAAGCAACATTATTTTTAAACAACCTCGTAGAAGAAGGGAAGCAGGAGAACACAGACGTGAGGAAAACACGTTCTATTGGGCACTTCCTGTAAACTTTTTCTTGAGTCTGTTCCATGCTTCTCTGTGTGAGTGAGATTTCTTCTGTGGTGAGAGAATGCTGGTTGATAAGTATTACAATGATTTCCTTACTTTGATTCTTGTGTATCGTTCATTCCTTGAATTAAATGAAAAGCAATTCCAAAAAATGAAAGAACATCCTGGAACAAACCTTGACACTTTCTTCATAGCAACATGATAATAAGGGTAAAGAATGCAGCTGATGGCTGTTGTACCAAACGGTCACAGATGCAAAGATTCAAATCTACTTTGTAGGTGGAAGCTGCAAAGAAAGCATACCATGCGGCCTGCAAAGAGGAGAAACTGGCTATATCCAGAGAAACAAATAGCAAAGCTGATCCAGCACTAAATCCTGAACAGCTTAAGAAATTACAAGACAAAGTGGAGAGAAGCAAACAAGATGTACTAAAGGTATGCTGGATGCTAGCATGCTGTTCATATGCTGTATTTTTAACCTACTGCTTGCGCGTATTTAAGTGTGCTGGTTTTTTTTGTTTTTTTCCTTCCTGAATGTGCTGTGGGCTGTAGTGCAGCTCACTTTGAATTATGGTCCTATACAAAAATATAAAGTTTCCTTCCAAGCCTATGTCATTGCCAAGTTCTCCTCTGAAGAATCGATAATATATTACCTTTATTTTGCGTGAGTACTTTTAGCAGGGAAGGAAGCAGAATAAAACAGAATTTCTAGGACAGAGTTCTACTCATTGAGCACTGAGGGTTGAGTTATTTTGCTTGAGAGGCTGTGAGAAAGATGCATGAAGCTTGCTGACAACATCTAAACTCGTAGGCATTCTTGACTGCAGAGTGCAGTTGCTTTAAATGCTGATGTCCCTTTAAATAAAAGTAAATACAGCTGTGGAAATGCCACTATATTGCCTTGTTTGGCTTATCACTTTAGTGGGCTGCTACTAGGAGACGTGTGTGGCTTTCTTCAAATACATCTTTTCCCTTTGAGAATGCTATTCTGTGATCTGGAAGGCAGATGTTATGTCGGGTGCAATCTTTTAATTCCTTTCTGAACCACTGTAAATTAGTGTAGAGTCTGAAGTTCTGTTTATTAGCTCACAGTGTATGTGATTTATGTTTGCAGAAAGGTATACAATGTTTGGGGTTTTTTTGCCCCAAACTTAAGAGTGCACTATGTGTAAATTACTGAAGGGGAAAAGGCAACACTTCAAAATTATTTGGAAATCTTTAAGTAAGAGACCTGTAAAATTTAAAGACTGCCTCCTGTGATTTTACTGTGTGGCTCCTTTTTGTTTTTATGTCTAGTATTACATTAACATTTGTTGTAGTTACTATTAAAAAGCCAGAGAAGAGGCTTAGAACTTAACTGTAACTGTTCTGCAGTTCTGTTAGATAATTCTCTTATCATGATCTAACATAGGTACTATGATCATGAAAAGAGAAAGCGTTCTGGGAACTTTTGCTCTAAATCTTGGCTATTGCTGCATTGATAAGTCTGTTATGTAGGATAGTAATAGAATGTATTGCTAATTGTTTGCTTTTTCACCCCCAGACAAAAGAAAAGTATGAAAAGTCACTGAAAGAATTAGATAATGCCACTCCTCAATATATGGAAAACATGGAGCAGGTGTTTGAACAGTGTCAGCAGTTTGAAGAAAAACGCTTACGTTTCTTTCGAGAAGTGTTACTGGAAGTTCAAAAACACCTTGACTTGTCTAATGTTGCGAGGTAAAACAGTGCAATACTTTAAAATGAATTCTTATTACTTTTCAGTGAAAAGTAATCCATACTTCAAGCAGATCAGAGTTTGGAATCTAATTTGTTTCTAATGTGTTGCTTCAATTTGTTTAAAGTGTAAATGAGAGAGCTCAATTCTTTGTTTTGACTGAGATCGGATTGGTATCTATCCCTAACATTTTCTAGTTTTACGTAACACTGTTAAATGAACCAAGAAACTCTTACTCCTTTTGTATTTTTATAATCAAATATGTCCTAATTAGAAAGTATTCAGAGCTTAGAATAAAAAAATGCTGGAGGGTTTTGGTGTATTATGCCTTGCATGTTTATTGGAGAACGAACTAGAAGTTTTTAGTGTAAGAGAGCACAAGCTTTCTAGCATAAACAAATTTATGGTTAAAATATGAGAGCCCAGTCTAAACTAATTAACTTAACCAGGAGAAAAATGTTAAAAAATCCATTGACTGACTGTCACTGAACTCTTGTCTATCTTAATTTTGAAGTCTACTCTTTTTACTGTAATATGCATGAAGTACAATCATGTACTTTGCTCTTTCTGCCTGGACTCTCCTCACTACATTCCAAGGATTCTAAACTTCTGCTGGGGAACTCAAACCAGAGCTCATACAGCTTGTGTTGTCAGATTGTGCAGCACATCATCAAACAGTACAGATCATTTTGATACTAAGCTCCTTCGGTTTGTCAGCAAGACAGTGGTTATAATGGTTTTGTTTTCTCTTGCATTTGTGAAGACAGGCACTGGAACACTTGCAGCAAATGCTGTAACACTAGCAGAATTTTACATCCCACTTTGTAACAGTGTTTTCATGTGTGTTCTGGTTGGCAATTCAGTTAAAATGAGACAAGTGTGCTCTTGGCTAGCTTCTCATTTCTGTGCCCTCTTCTGCTAGTGACAAAACTCTTATGGTAGTATATTTAGTGGAATTAAGGAGCTGATCAAGGTAACTTAGGGCAGAAAAAAAATCTAGTTTGATTTTAACCCTGATCGTTGTTCCAAACTGACTTGCACGTTAATGCTGGCACAAGCGAAGAGGGTGACATTGGGACAAGAACAAACCAAGTATTCATCTGTTTCCTTATCTCTTCCCCTTTAAATACACAGAGATAAAAAGTGTAGAATAAAACCCCAAACAGAAGGCAGATTTTTAACTTTCTTAAGGCTAATAACACTGAAGAGCACAGTCCAGAAAATAGCACTACCCTGTTTTCTACAGATGTAGATCTTCAGTTCATCAGTGTTCAATGAGTCATTAAAAATTACTCCCTGTCACAATTACATGCCTTTCTGTTGCTTAAATATATTCAGAGAACCACTGATGTAGAAAAAAAACCAGACTGCATACATATTAAAGCAGTTAAGTAATATAAAGAAATAGAGAAATTTGGAAATATATTTTGAGAAAACTTTGATTCCTTGACAATGTACCACTGATGGACTCTAATTCTAAATTTTGTGTGGCTTGGTCTGGAAGGATTTGCTCAAATTCTCTAGCTTGAATACAGGCTAGCAGTTCTCTGTGTTTTATTTTAAGCCTTGTTTGTACTCTGAGTTCCTTATTGTTTAGGTTCTCTCTCTCAAATATATATATATATATATATATATCAATTGTAACATGACTTCTTTTCTGTAAAGTACTTGTGAGAACTCAACTTTAACAAGCAACAATTAGACCAAGAAATAAGTAATAGTAAGGTTCTTTTTTATACTCTTTGATATTTTGTATAAATAGTACAGCTAGTCAAATCATAGAGTACCTGAAACAATAAAAGCAGTGAGCAGATGTTATACCTGCATAGGAAACTATTTGACCTGTTTAACTCTAGATTTGAGATCACTTTTTATAATAACTTACAATTCTCATTGGATTGACAGGAGTTTTCAGAGTGCTATGGACTTACCAAAGAAGAGTTTCTTTTGTCCTGCAGACAAGCTTTTAAATTCAAGAAACTTTGGTTGGCATTCAGTAGTTTAAATATATTCCTATGCAAATATTACTTTTAATGACAGCTATTTAAGTTACACAAGTGTCATAATTCTAAAATCCGGCAAGTCTAGATTTTATGTTTTTGTGAGTTTTCATCGAGATTACTCTTCCTTTTTTACAGGCAGTTAATAGGTCTGTCATAGTTTTTGAAAGTCTGTCTTATTGTAAGACTGGGGGTTTTTATTTCTGTTGTGAACTTTGAAATATTCGGCTTTTAAAAATCTGACTTGGATTTGCCATGTTTTGAAATGTTGTACTGAATTTGAAGACAAATTTGTTTTGCAGTTACAAAAATATCTACCGTGAACTGGAACAGAATATCAAAACAGCAGATGCTGTTGAAGACTTGCGGTGGTTTAGAGCTAATCAAGGTCCAGGGATGTCGATGAATTGGCCTCAGTTTGAGGTAAGGTCAGAGCACTTGGAACCCAAACTTGTTTTGTTTATTTTTTCATTTTTGCTTTGTGTCATATTCCTTTCTGGTGTAACTCTTAAATTCAGACTTCTAGCAGTATTTTGTTTTTGTTTTTTTACAAGTCATAGGAGTTTTTCTTTTCTTGACTTCCATTGAGCTCTCCTCATTCCCCTGACTTTTGGAGATGATTATATCTGGCATCTATTTAAAGACAAAATGGGTAAATCAGAAAATTCTATAGTAATAATTTTTTTTAAGCTAAAATCATCACTGAATAAATACACAGGTGTATCAACTAAACCACAGCTTGCTATGTTGTCCTGTATGTTTTACTTTTCTGCTTTGGTGTTCAAATTTAAATTTGATTTGAATTTCCTTGCTGCTAGGAGGTAATTGCAGCTAGGCAGCAAAGACTTTTTGAAAGTTTGAACTAAATACTTCAATCAGTCCTGGAAAATGGTGTTTATAAGTCTTTAACTAGTTTGTTTGATACTGTTACATTAAGAAAAGTTCTTCCTTTAATCAGGTGGTAATTTTATTTCTGAATGCCATCTCCAAAAGAAAGTTTTTTCAGGGAGTGCTCTGCTAGCTTAGCTTACATGTAGCAAGTACCAAAACGTGTCACTGCAGGTCACACTATATCAAATGGCTAGAATTGGGATGAGCTTGACCAGGATCCTGGGTTTAGTTAAAACAATTTCTAGGCATTAAATGAGTGGAGTAGAAGTACCAATTCTGGAGTGTTCACTGTTCCTTTATTAACCGTAAGGAAAAATAACACTTTTAAGAAAAATATTGAGTAACCTTTGATTAGAAGGTTTGAGGAAGAAAACTGCAGAATTTCTTTGCTTGAAATGCTGAACTACAGTTACTTCAGTGCGAGGAAATTGCCATCCTTTTTCATAAGCATAATAAGTAACAGATAAAATACTGTTATTACTATTTCCTAATTAAGTTTTTTCTCATTTACATGCTACAAGGATGACGTAAGTAAAAAAAAAAAGTCATGATCACATGAGTATGAAATTGCATTATAAACTGCAAATATGCTTAGGTCAGTGGTCTTTAAACTATGGTAACTCAGAAATTCAATATGTGTTTGTGCGAAGTTAAAATAGTGATTATCTCTGAAAATTGTCCAGAAGTCACTTAAGACTGACTGTACTATATGTATATACCAATAGTGATAGCAACTCACAAAATCTTTGCTTCCTTTTAAAAATATTTATCTCTGTTTGCTATACAGAAGATAGCATTCATCTCCTGACTTTTTTTTTTTTTTTTTAAAAAAAAAAAGAACCCTACCTTTAAGGCTTCTGAGATGAAACATGCCTCAGCATTGGATATTTGCTTGCATCCAGTTTGTTCTCTGTTGGTTCCTGCTTTGTATCAGCATTTAGCTTAGTTTGATTTGATATGCAGAAGTTATGTTTAGGTCTCATCATGCCTGTCTGCTTTCTGAAACATCTGAATGGTCGAGGACATCAGGGAGCAAGGAGTACTTTACAAATGTTGTCATGAGTCTTGTCAACAGTTGTGTTGATTTGAACCTTAACTCCTATGGATGGCTTTTAAGGACATTAAATCTCACTAAATCTAGAGTGAAGCACCTTAAGACCTCAAATCTTAGGAGGAGAAGTGATAGACAATGAGTTTAAAAATTAGCTTCTTCATAGGTCATTCTTGGAGCACTTCTGGAAGTAAGCCCTGTCTTAGATTATAATACTTTTTACCTGAATGTAAGATTTACCTTTTTTAAGCCAGATGTCTTAGCATTGACGGAAACAGTGAGCCCTCTCAGTGTAACTTTTAAAGAGCTGTATTGGCCAACTTCTTTGATTTCTCCAGTTGTATGCCAGATATCTGGTATTTTAAGTCTTTTCAGGGTATTCACAATACTAAATAGAGAAGTATGGGTAACCTTGGGATTTTGCAAGTAGCACAGATAACTTCATCACTGTGATAGGATCTAGATAGGAACTATAACTAAAGAATTTAGAGTCAGTTATCTTTTTAGTAATTATTGGTACTGTTTTGTGTATAAATGCATGTTCCATAACAGTCTGAAAATTAAATGTGATAATTACTCATTCAGTTAAATTTCTCAATTACATTTTGCATTAATTGACAGGAGTGGTCTGCAGATCTGAATCGCACTCTCAGTAGAAGAGAAAAGAAGAAAGCTTCTGATGGAGTGACTCTGACTGGTATTAATCAGACGGGAGATCAGGTTTCACAGCCTAACAAACATAGCAGGTATTTTATGGGTTTTTTCATACCTAAAAAGACCATTTGGAAAAGATCGTTATCTTCAAGTACGCTAAGCTCAGTAAGCCTGGAAAGTCACTGTCAAACCAAATATTAATTATCTGTGAGCATTTGTAGTGATGTATTTCTGCAGCTCAGAAAATATTTTGGGAATTATTTTCTATTTTACATTTCTCTTTTCATTTGGAATTAAAAGAAACCAAATGTCATGAGAAATGGAGCTTTCTGTAGCTAATCTAGTTGTCAGTCTGTTGCTGTCTTCACATCTCTAGACATGAAGATCGTAGTTTTGAAATCTTACTTCAGAATTCTGGATGTGATTAATACAAAACCGTTAACATCAGCTACTTTAGGAGGGAATGAAACTGGCTAAAAAAATTGCACTGCTTTTTATTGCAAGCAGTAAGAAAAAGAAATTATGATCCACAACAGATATAAAGAAATTATGATCCACAACAGATATTCTAATTAGGGAGGAATGTATAGAATGTGAGACTTCCCAAATTTTCTTGAGTCTTATGCTACACTTGATAGATGTTTTGTTGTTTTTTGTTGGTTAGTTGTTGATTTTATTTTTTTTGTTTGGTGGTTTTTATGGGTTGTGGCTTTTTTTTGGCTGGAGAAAGGGGTCTGCTAAGAAACTACTTAGTGAGACACCGATGACAGTGGTTTTTACTCTGAAACAGATAGGGTCGCCATAATGCTCTTTCTTTTCCAAATTAGCAGTCTTAGTGTCCAGAGTAACACAGTGCAGTCAGTACAATCAAGTTACAATCCCTTTGAAGATGAAGAAGATACTGGGAGTACTGTCAGTGAAAAGGAGGACAATAAGATCAAAAAGTTGGTGAAATGTTGTTTTTTAATTGTTTTCACACTTGCACTTCCTCTATCCAAGGTTTTCTATTTTTGGTTTCTATAACACTATGCTGGTCAGTGCATGAAGTCCTTTCGAGCGGTTGTGTAAGCAGCACTGTGATCTAACTTGTCTTTCTTAACAGATGCCTTATCTGTTGCCTTGACCTTTGGTTTGAAACGACTGGGGTTATTTCCAGTTGCTAACAGAACTGCTGTTGCTTTTTCCTTTCCTTTAGCAGTCCTATAAAATATTGAAACTGATGGCTTTTTTTTTCTAGTGAAACTGCTTCTGGAGCTTTATTGCTCTGTGCTCTTGCTGAATAAATCTGTTTTTACAATTGTTTTCTTTTTGTTTAGGACTTTCTCAAACAGGTGCCTGTTGCTTCAGTATGCACACCTAGGGATGTCATACCACTCTCTTAAATGGCATGTGCATGCTCAGCAGTGAACTTTTCTTTAAATGATCAAGTTTTTTGCAGTATAATGAAGTTTCTTTACTGGTGGATTGCAACATAGTAGAGACACTGAAAGCTAGCAGGAGTACATAGAGATTTGGGAAAAAGTTTCTGCAAAACAATTTAAATGTCTTATAAACCAGTTAATTACTGTTATTTACTACCACACCTTTTACCTTTCTGGAGTAAATAATTCCACAGATTATATAGCTTTCTTGATAGAGCCATTTTTGGATTTTGTGGGGAGGTTGTCTTTGAGATCTTTTTTTATTTGCCTTTTACTAACTTTTATAAGTGTATTGCAAGAATATTTATTTTTTTTTGGTAAGACATTGTCAGCTAAGTATAGCTGAGAAGATGCCATAAATAAAGTTCCAAAACTGGGCCTTAAAGAGGAATTTAAGCTTAGTTAGAGAACTGGTATCTTAGTGGTATTTCTAGTGTCCTATTTTAGGAGCAGAAAATAACAAGTTAAAAATTGTTTTCAGTGTTAGCAGCTATGAAAAAAACCAAAGCTACCCTACAGATTGGTCTGATGAAGAGTCCAACAATCCTTTCTCTTCCACTGATGCAAATGGAGAGACCAATCCATTTGATGAAGATACCTCTCCTGCAATGGAGGTGAGAGTACGTGCACTCTATGACTATGAGGGCCAAGAGCAAGATGAGCTCAGCTTTAAAGCTGGTAAGTTTACAGCATTCACTCAAAATATTTATCAAAAGGAGAAAGGAGGGAAGAGTTTTTTCTTCAGCTTTTATTTTCTCAAGTCATGTGTTTCTCTGAATGTGCAACTCCACTTACAGGATTCTAGTTAAAAACCTGTTTGAAAGCACTGGCTTCTGATCTGTTTGGAATGTGTTGGAACGAATCTGTTTGGGATATTTTTTTTCTTACCATCTTGTGGTAAACAAAATGAGCTGCAGAATTAATAATCCTATCTCCTTTTCTTCATGACAGTAACAGCTACTGATTTTAGCTGTCTAGAAATGTCAAGCCTAGAAAGTTGTTAGTTTAAACGAAAACAATACAGTGGCTAATCTTAAAGCAATATCTAATAGACCGATATTTTTTTTTTTTCTGTTTAAACTGGAAGCATTCCTTTTTTGGCCTCCACTTCCTTACAGTGCTAAATTTTGGTGGTAAGGTTGAAAATTTGGTCACAGACAGGTGATTTGTTCCTCTCTTTCCGTCTCCTTTAAGTGTATGTTAAATGCAGTGTCTTCTACCTCATTTTTCATCTTACATTGTATTACTGTACACTGACTATACTTTAGTATAGTTGAGGGAACAGAATAGAGGCAACTGACAGGAGACACCCCTGCAACAGTATGTTTCCACACATGGCTGCATGCCATGGGTGCTGCTGCCCTCAGTTTGCCTGGGCTGGTTCTACAGCCCTTGTGTGCTGAGCCAAGTGCCTGGGCAGCCTACTCAGCCCCCGCAGCAGAAGTTTTTTCCATAATCTGGCCAGCCCGGAGGCAGCACCCTCTAGTGATGAAAGATGAAATCTACACCCTGTCGATGCTTAATTAATTTCAGCCGATTGTTTACTGTCGTGCCCAGAATTACACATGAAAAGCTTACTAACCAGGAATTCCAGAAAAAGATTGCACAGGTCGTTTAGCACAAGCAAACAGAACTTCAGCTTGTGAAAGTGAGATAAGCAATCTCATTGATCTTGTCTCTATTCCTGTTTGCTTGTCATTTCGGCCCTTCTGTAACGACAGAATTTGTAAAGGAAAAATAGGATTCAAGTGTTGAAAAGAAGTTTGAGAAAACTTCTGGGTTTACTTCCCTTTCAGATGGAGTTTGTAAGAAGTATGCTGCTTCTACACTGTATACTATGGGTACTAGACGGATGTTGTGGCTGAAAGTTAATACAGTAAAAAAGTCAGTGCTGTACCTAACCAGTGAACTGCTGGACTTCCATTCCGCTTATGGGTAGAGGTGGTGCTCAGAACAGTGTATCCCAAGATCATATTCTAAATGCAGTTTGTGGTTTTTAAACCAAAAAGCCCCACAACTCAGGTGGTGATGCTCCTGCTTTTCACTCATTTCTCTCCATTTTTAGTAGTGCAATTCTGTACATCTGATTTTCTTCCTCATAGACAAGTATTGTAGGCTTCCAGAGAGGAGGAGTGGGTTGGTTTGTCCATTAACTTTGCTGAGTTTTGCCCTGACATAAGGACAGTAGTAACAAACATCTGGAGCTTTCTTGGGAATGCACAGCAACTATAAGCATTCTTCATTCTGTAGACTTTAACTGCTCCTTTTTTTCTCAGCAGGGGATGCAAGTATGCTAATCCTCTTGAAATTTATTCATTGTGCCTGTGAAGCAACATTATGGCATTCCAAGGGTTTACAGTAATGAGCCTTTCAGTGGCAAAAGTATGCAATGTTTATACACACAGATGTAACAGCTAAATGCAAGTTAGGTATTCTGTGCTGTAGGGCCAGCTGTGTGACTTGCATTAAAATATTTGAACCAAGTGGTTCTCACTGTGAGGTCTGTAGAAATAAAGTATAGGAAGTATGAACTGAGATGTACGTAGACTTAATGTAAAAGTAGCTTTAATACCTTTGGAGGAAGAGCATTAAGATGCATTCTAATGCCAAATTACAGATTTGTATCAATTATAGGAAATCGTGGGAAAGGGATGACATGTTTAGACTATGAATTCCCTTATAGAAGCTGAATTATAGAATGGCTACAATCGAAATTACTTAGTTTTTAGGAGGAATTATTAGTGTGACTATGTTTAGGCTGAACATACAAAAGACTAAGGAAAAAAAAGTTCACCAGTCATGCAGGAGCCAATTTAAAATGTACTTGCTCCTATGCTTCTATGTAGACTATGCCTAGACTCCTAAGCAGCTGTCAACTGAGGATTAATGCATTTTAGGGATTGGTTTAAATGTATGTGGATACTCTCAGATGGGATTTCCTTGGATATTTAAAGAATTTGCGTACAAAGCTTTTGTGATCACTTCTAGGTACATGCTGTAGAATACATGCTCTGCCTAATGTCCATTAAATGCACTTTAATACATGAAACTACTATTTATTAGTGGAATACTTCGTGTTCGTTTAGGCTTCTTTGACAAATAACTGTGGGAGGCTTATTTATATCTTATGAGAGGCTTTATAATCATAACAGAATAGGACATTACCATCTACCATATGTATATCTCACCCTACTATGTCTCTACCATGGCTGAGAATAAATAACTCAATACAGACTATGCAATATTGTCAAAATATTATTGTATATGCTATGTTTCTCACAGTTATTAGACTGTTTTCATTGTAACTGTTGTGCAGATGACACTTAAGAGATATTTTCATAGATCTCCAAGATCATGAAGTTGCCAAGTCCTAGCTGTTAATACAAGTGCAACTGCATGGGGACTTACTGTTGATGCAGTGTGGCTTCAATAGTAATTGTTTCACTCTTTATTAAAATACACTTCATAGATGTTGCAAGAAGGCTTGGAATTGTACGCTTTCTCATTGTGCAGCACTAGAAATCATGGAAAAAATTTTAAAATGTTTCCATAAGCCAAGTACAGTCCACAGTGCCAAACGTTTGTTTATAATGTTATTTTAGTAGTTATCTGGTAAACTTACAAACTAGAGGAGATAAAGCTTTTAACCTTTATCTAACAGAGGAGCAATAGAAGACAGGCATCTTGTGAAAATCTGATATAGCTCATCCATTTCTACCAAAGAATTTAAAGTCCCTGTGCTCTCCTAAATGATATCGAGACTCTGTATATTTATAGCTATTTGGGGCTATATTATGTGGTTAATATCTTCAGCATGTTTTTCTTATTGCTAACTACAGTGAAATGCAAATCAGTTTTATCTAGGGAAGTAATTTGACACAAGTAAGTTGTACATGAGGAAACAGTTGTTACTCAGTGTGGCCTTTTCTGCCTGGCTGGGGTGGACATTCACTTACTCATATACAGCATCTTGGAGTCTGCGGGCTCTCTAATGTCGAAGTATTTCCTGAGGATGTAGAAGATTAGATGTGCATGAGAATCAAAATGAAGTTATGTTACAATTCTTAAGTGTTTGAATGGATAATCAGTGTCAGCTTCTGCTGTGTAAGCTAGGAAGTAATTTCTGAGTTACTTTTTCTGGAGCTACAACTGTACATCAGCTTCCAATGATGTACAGCTAGAGCAGTAAAAGAGGAGATTAAATCCCAGTCCGTATGCTTCTTAAAAAGATTAGGGAAGGAGGGAGAGAAATGTAACAAAAAAGTGTAAGGTAGAAGATTCCTTGATTTTTTTTTTTTTTTAATTTTTTTTTCTGCATCACAACGTAGCAGTGATATACTGAAAAGCTGCAAGTATAATTCAAGGGAATCTTACTGCTGTCTCTTAATTTTTATAGCATTTTCCTCCTTATATTCTGTGAACTCTTAAAAGAGTATATATTTACAGTAAGGCTAAAGAAACTTTTATTGCATTTGCAGTGGCATTGACTGTTGAGGGTCATAAATGTAGGATTATTCTGCTTGTGTAGAGGTAGTTGTACTATCCACAAGGATCTTTAGATGTAAGAGAGTCTTTGATCTTGTAGTGAAATAACACTGTATTTATCTTCAAAAGTTTGCTTTCTTTGTTGTGCATTAAAAAACACTGTGACGTTCTTGAAATGTGTCGTGATTTGAGCTAAATAGAACCAATTCTCTTCAGTGATTTTGCTTTTTAGCTCAGTCTCTAAGAGACTACATTTCCTGAAGATAACAGCCTATTTCTGCAGACAGAGCCTGCTACTAGCAGTGATAACACCTGATGTTTTATAGTTACTCCCAGGGATTAACAGACAGAAAGGTTCTTGCTTATATTTATTCTGGTAATGACCAAGCTTACTGCCGGATCTTGTGTGCCATGTTGGGGATGCCAGGAAGTAAAAGGGGTCACAAGGAAATGAAAGGTTGTACCTCTGGGTTTGAGTGGAGGTGACCAACGAGATGTGTCTCATTCAGTATAAAGCTGAGGGATCAGGGCAGGGTAAGCCTCTTCTTCAGTGGCCAGTGGCCGAGGAGGACTTTCTCTGTTCTTTTTGCTGCTGAGCCTGGGACTTTCCTGATGCCTGCCTGCTCTGCAGCATCAGTGGTGATTGCTGTCAGGTGGGGTTATTGGTTTTGTATATATTTCATTGTTTCCTTATTAGTACTTTTATTGTTTATTAAAGCTGTTTTAGTTTTCTTTTCCAATCCATAAGTCTCTCTGCCTTGTTCCCTTTCCTTTCATGGGGGAGAGGATTTAGAGAGCATCTGTCAGCATTTAGTGGCCAGTCCAGCCCTAACCCGCAACCAAATGCCATCTATGTAATGTTTTAGTTTCAAAGTAGAGCTTGCTTATATCTTCCTGTGTTCTTGAAATTTGGGGGCATTTTATCCCATGTATAAATCTGTAAGTGGTATTCTTAGTCTCAAAAGCATGAAGAGCAATGAAGAGAGGTGTTCTACTGGGGCCTAGGGTGGGCAGGGGAGGAAAAGTGACATGTAGGTAATTGTCATATTATTATTTTCTTGGTGTTACTTAAAAGGTTACAGTTTGTTGATAATGTTCCTTCTTTTTTCAGGGGATGAGTTAACTAAAATGGAGAATGAAGATGAGCAGGGCTGGTGCAAAGGACGGCTGGACAATGGACAAGTTGGTTTATACCCAGCAAACTATGTAGAACCAATCCAGTGACAAAGGACAAAGTGAATACAGAAGTGTTACAAAAGCTCCGTAGGCCTGTACAGTATATATTTAAAGCAAGAGGAAGCTGAATGGTGTATAGAGTGTATATATTTTAATGATAAGGTGAGAGCTTGATACTGAAATCATAGTGATTTGAAGACAAACGTTAGAAATAATAACTCGTCACTGTTCTCACAACTTCTGCACAATGCAAAGGAAAGGGGCTATATTGAAAAAAGTACAACAGGAAAAATACTTTCTAAGCTTTTTCTTCCCACATGGTCAGTTATTGTGATTCCAAAACATTTTTGCATTTTCTATGCTTGTGCCTCATCCTACCCTAGGTATGTGGCTTACGCTCACTTTTGTTTAATCAGTTATTTTAAGTGACCTTCAGTAACTTGCAACTTGAATTTTAAAGATTATTACAGTTAATTTTCTATTTGTCTGTAGTGATGTCTGAAAGATGCAGTATTTTTTTATTTAAATGCTATGTAGTTAAGCACCTTTTTGTATGCTTGGATTTATCGATTAATACTTAAATTATGTCATAGATTTAGTCACCAGTTGACTGAATGAAAACTCTTTCCATGTTGTAGTAATCTTTCTATGTTGTCAGCATGGCTTGACATTGTAAAACAGATACTGTATTTAATAAATAGCTGTTACGGAAGGTTATTTGTAGCAGAGATATCTGCAGATGTCATGGGTTGGGATTCTATTATGAATGTGATTTATGCGGTTTGACACTTAAACTGAGAGTTTTCCATCTAGATCTTAAATGACGTTCAAAAGAAAGACAATTATGCATAAGCCCCAGAGTAGTAGCTATTTCCAGCAGGAAAAAAAAAAAATCTCCTTTAAACTGCTAATGATTTTTGGGTTATTTGAAATGTTAAATCTGTGAAGATTAATTTTTTGAACAGAGAAGACTGTAAAATAGACTAAATGCTTTTTATTAAGAGTCTATCTATGTTGTGTATATGTACATATAATTTGATAGTCCAAAATATAAAGAGCATGGCTATTAGTTATCCAGCCTTTTGATGTTAATAAGATTTAGACTGTTTTAAGAGTTTAAATTATAGGTATATTTAAATCTGCTTTCCTGCCATATTCATTACTGTACCATAGACAAAGTATTCTGTGATTAGGTTTTCAGAAGTACAGTAAATACACTAACATACTCAGAATCAGTATTTGTGGATCAATTTGTGGGTCAAAATATAAACTAGATTTAGTCTTTACATGGATTATTGTAGCAGAACACTGTAAAATCTACATTTGTTTGCAGTTACAACTCGGACATCTGTAATCATATGAATTATTATGCTTTTGTGACATTTAAAACTGGGTTGTAAAATTACAGCAGATCTGTCTTTAAAAAAGCCCTAAGTTTCAGGTAAGTACATATGTTATGTTAGGAAGCTACACTGCAATGAAGCTAACAAATCTATTTTGAGGTAACTATAAAACACTGTTGATAGTCTTGGACTTTATTGTTTGCTTTTTGAGCTTATACATATATTTAGTCATCATTTTCAATGAATCAAAATGTGCAAGCTTAGAAAGTGGATGTATGTGTGTGTCTGTCAAGAACTTACCAACATAATTGTTCATCCAGAAGATGGTTACCAAAATTGTCAGGAATTACTGGTTTGGGTCTCTGTATTGTAAAATATTTTAGAAAACAATAAAATCCGTTAATCTCTTAGATACACGGAATGCACCTCTTACTGTGTCAATGTATGTGAAAAAAGTCTTATGAAGCAGATAATCTGTGCATTTCATAGCAACTAAAGGTGAAAAATACCTGCATTGTCTTAAAAAAAGCCAGAAAGAGGAGTATGACCTCAGTGGCACTGTGCCGTTAACAAAAAAGGGCAGGTGCAGTGCAGAGAGGCTCTTGGCAAGACGTTCCAACAAAAATGTTTTTTGGAAGAAGAGGAGGAGACCTTGTCTTTTATGAATATGCAGAATCTAGTGTGATGCTTCTTTCTGTGGTATAGTCAAGCCTGGTGGAGCTCAGGTGAGCACCTAAGCTGGTTTTTTATAATATGTGAAACTTTTTCTGCCTTTCTTGTTAGAGTTTTCTTGTTGAGTAGTGGTGATCAATGCAGCAGTGTTTGTGATGCCTAGCTGAAAGTTCTGTCTCATGTCACCCTCCCCAATACGGCATCTTTTAATCAAAATAAAGTACTAGTTCTTTATGCTGGATGTGCAATTTGGTAAAGGCACCATAAAATCCGAGTGAAGGGGGCCAAGGGAGGTTGCTATAAAGCAACTCTGCATTCAGATAAGGTTACTCTGGCATTGGAGCTAGTCTGGAAAATGTACAAAGACTGATTTTATGCCTTCCCTGTTCAAACTGTTAAAATGCTTAATTAGAATATTTTCCCCCCATTTTATTTGAAGTTAGAACCTGCCCTGTTGCAATTTATGGCAATTGTGTATCGTTCTGCTGTGCTTGGGTGATGTCTGGCTCTGTGGCTTTACTACTCACCTTGTAGGTGCTGGAAGGTTGCTGATAGGACTCGCAGACTAATCTCTTCTCTAGGCTGAACAAGCCCTGTTCCCTCACAGAGCAAATGCTCCAACATTCTGACATACCTCCACTGCACTCAATCAAGTTTATCAGGATCTGATACCGAGTGTGGATGGGGAGCATGTCCAAAACTGGACAAAGTCTTCCGTAATAATGGGTAGCAGAAGCTAATGTCAAACTTAACGAACTCTAAAAAAATAAAAAAGTATTTTTGAGAAGTTATTTGACTGCAAATAAGTATAAATAATAGGTCTTATCTTAAGTGCTTTAAATTCTTAGTATACTTAATTTCAGTAAGACGTTTGGGAGACAGGCTTTTGAATATGGTCAAATGAAAACTTGTTTCATTTCACAATCCTGATTGTGAGTGGACAGCTGTTTACTTTGCACAGATGAATTTGGTTGAGAATTTTGCTTTAAAAACATGGATCTTATCTCATTATCCAGTATACAGAGTTTGAATATACTCATGGTAAGCAAATCTAAAATGAGAATGTGAGAGACTTCTAGAGGCTACCTAGCCCAGCTAGGGAAACTCAAAGCAAGTTAGAGAAGGTTGTTCAGGGCTTGTCCAGCAGAGTCTTGAACAAATTTAAGGATGAAGAGTCTGCCACCTCTTTGAGCAGCCTGTTTCAGTCATTCATCACGTTCACTGTGATGAATTTTTGTTCTCACATGTATCAGAATTTCTCATGCTTCCTCTTGCAGTGTGCTTGTGTGCCTTTAAGAGTCTGGCACTATCTCCTCTACACTTTTTGTTAGGTAGCTTTAGCCTGCTGGCCTCACGTCTGCTAACATAACCTGGTGTGCTGTGAGCCACCTTTGCTGCAAGGACATGCTGCCAATCCATGTTGTTCACTCAGATCTCCAGGTCTTTTTCTGCAGTGAAACTTTTAATCCTGTTGGTGTCCAGCCTGTCCCGCTGAATGGGATAACTATGTACAGGTGCAAGACACTGCATTTGCCTTTTGTGTTCATGAAGGTTCCTGTCAGCCTGTTTCTTGAAAATTCAGCTCCCTCTGAGCAATGGTCCTCTATAATCTCTATAATCTGCAGGCTTGTTAAGAGTGCATTCTGTTCCATCATCCAGGTTATAAAGGCATTAAGTAAAATTGGCCCTAGTATCCATCCCTCAGGGTGTCAGTCAGCTTTTGTTTGCCCAAGCACAACCCTTTGAGCCTGACAGCCCAGACAAGTTTCTATCCAGTCTATTTAGTCACAGGTTTGTCTAAAGAATACTGTGGGAGCCTTGCTAAAGTTAGCAAAAGTAAGTAATGAAGCCTGTTGAGCAACAGTAGAATTTTCCTTGTAAATTTATCCTGGGTTTAAGCAGCTATGCTTCTCTTTCACAGGCTTAAATTTATGAGGTGTAAAAGGAGACTGATGCTCAGAATGTAATTTCTCCCCATCCTGTCCCTTCTGTTTCCTTTAAAATTTTGAAGGAAAATAATATGTTTCTAAACTTACTGGTGTATATTTGCTTGTACTGTTTGAGCTCCATGAACATGCCTGTAACCTCAAACATGTTTCAACCTTACAGCATGAAAATACTTTCTATTTGCATAGCAATTCTTGAACATTTTGAAAAGACATAGTGCCTTGTTTCACAAAAGCTGTTGACTTTTTAATCTGGATGTTTGCAGTGATCACTTAATAGATTAGGTGCTTTGTCTTTTTTCAGTGTAATATTGGTATTTATTTCTAGTAACTGATAACACTAATTCATCTGGTTGATAACATGAATTCATCTAGTTAAGATGGAATATCAAGGTAATCTTTTCAGGAAAATAACAGGCTGTTTTATTAGAGAAGGTGCACAGGTAAGATCCTGATGCACAATACAAAGTAATATTAAAATTCCTCTTAAGCTGTTTCTGCTGAAGCTGAAAGCTTCACACCAAAATTTCAAACACACTTCCCCAAATTGCCTCTTGATTTACTTGTAAACTATAATATGAACATATATATGATACTCACTATACACATATAAGCTGCCAAAAATAAAGCTATACCCTCAGTGTAATTAACTAATTCATTGCTATTATCTCTTGGTGAGATGTTTGATTTTTATTTTTTTTTTTGTTCTGATATC
Source organism: Apaloderma vittatum (assembly GCF_000703405.1). Classification (NCBI taxonomy): domain Eukaryota; kingdom Metazoa; phylum Chordata; class Aves; order Trogoniformes; family Trogonidae; genus Apaloderma; species Apaloderma vittatum. Next base: position 8,017 of record NW_009735863.1, on the reverse strand, counting down.
TTTTTTTTCTTCCAATTATGTCTTTATTCATAACACTTGCAAAGCAAAAAAATAAGTCAGACTTCACAATTGGAGATAAATAGAAATACTGAGGCTTCTAGTAGGAAGTCAGAGTAGACAATGAGTTAGTTGTGTACTAATTGATATCATTTGAATGATATTTAAAATAAAATTTATTAGATGTATATTACTGTAAAACAAAGAAGAAAACGGATAGAATAGTGAATAGTGTACTGCACGTTGAGTATCCAGCAGGACTACCTCCTGTACTCCTGGAGTTGCAAAACTAACATTAAGATTATGTAATCTTTCTCCAGCCTTTCTGGTTTGGCAGAAAGTTGTTCATTCACCTCAAAGCTTTCTAACTGTGGCTCAGAGCGTTAGCTAGTGGTCAATTGGAAGAGCTGCAGATTCTGTTCCTGAAATGAGAGAATACAAAATAATCTCACTTTTCCTGGAATGCTTTTACTTCCCTGTTTTGTTGGAATAAACGCATAAAGTGCAATGTCGGAACTTGAGAAAGGTTGTGTGGTAATCACTGCAGCAGACAACACCACAGGTGTGTTTGACACCAGGCAGTTTACCTGCTATAGCTCATTGTGTATCGTTATCGGTCTGCTTTACTTGCTTTCTCCTGTTAGAAATTCACATTCCTGTGTGATGGCATATTAATCCTTTTTAGCCCAAGATTTCAAAAATACTTTAGGTGCTTCCTGAACCTTCCATTCAGGAGAGAGTACCTACATATGTCTGAAGATGTCTGTCCACATCTCAGAAGGTATAACCTCTAAGAAGGACTGTAGGAGGTGAGACACGGTCTGTGCCAGCAGTGTGTAGTGGCTGCCCTGGGAAGAGTATTAGGAACAGGATGACATATTGTGATACCCTTCAGCCATATTTTTTGCTTTCAACCATCTGTGTCTTTGGTCCTATGACCAAATTTCATGGCTTGAACACCCCACTATTGTGCATGCAGATCTAAATGAACTAGTTCGGAAAAGAGAACCTGTAATCAGTTCCAGAAAGAGTTAGTAATGCTTTTTCTTGAGTTGCTGGTCCTGACCTCATTAGAGAGGCTCAGACTGTTTTTTTTATTTTGCATTTGACCTTTGAAATCCCCTTGCTGCTTTATCTGGTCAGTTAGTCCTGTACAAGATCCCTTTGCAGCTGTTCTGTTAATATCAGTAGACTGCCACCTTTCTATTTGCGCTTTTTGCAAATAAATATCCAAATCTACAAGTCCAAGCATGAATCCCTCTGAGAGGGGCGCTGTTAATCTCCCACTTTTTATTACTGGAGTAACAGATTTATTAAATGATCATTTCCTTTATTTCATGGCAGTTTACTTCAGCTTTTATGAGGTACATTAGCAAGAGCTCTTTCAAAAATCCACGTCACCTATGACCTCAGCTAGATCACTTTTCTACATGACCCATGAAATCTCCAACCTTGTGAGGTAGACAAACATACCCATTGTGAAGTACTATGATGATAGATATTTCTAGAATCCCTCTGCAGAAAACACTGAAATTTGATTGCTCTTTCCTAGATGAAATGCTACCATGTGGTAAATGTTAGGTAAATGTTAGGTGGGTTTTGCAATGGGATGCTACTTCTGCCTGTAGTTTTGCAAGTCCCTTGTGCTGCTAATGTAATATGTATACACACAGTTACCAGAAAAAGTATGTGAACCAAACCTTTTGGAATTTCATGGTGTTCTACATTAATTTATCAGAAAGTGTGATCTGTCATCTAAGTCAAGAGTATTGACAAATATAATGTGCCTAAAATAATAACACAAAACCAATTCTGATTCTCCATGTCTTTGTTGAACACACTTACTCAGCATTCAAAATGCTACTGGAAAAAACAAGTGAACCCTTGGAATCATGACCTGGTCGACTTCCCCCTTAGCAGCAATAACCTCAACCAGGTACTTCCTGTAACTATGGATCAGAGCTGCACATCCTTCAGGAGGGATTTTAGCCCATTCTTCCTGCCAAAACTGCTTTAGCTGTGTCACGTTCTTTGGATGTTTCATGTGTGTGGCTCTCTTCAAGTCACTCCATAGCATCTCTACTGGGTTGAGATCTGGGCTCTGACTTGGCCACTCCAAAAGGCAGATTTTGTTTTTTCTGAAGCCATTCTGTTGTGGATTTGCTCTGGTGTTTTGGGTCATTGTCCTCTAGCACCACCTGACATCTACAGAGTTACAGCTGATGTACAGACCCTCTCCCATTATCCTGAAGATTTTTTTGATACACTTGGGAATTCCTCTTCCCCTCAACGACTGCAAGCTGGCCAGGCCCTGATGCGGCAAAGCAGGCCCAAATCAGGATGTTTCCCTCCACCGTACTTTGCAGTTGGGATGATATTTTCATGACGCTATATAGTGTCATTTTTACACCAGATGTAGTGCTGCATGTTCTTTCCAAATAGTTCAATATTTGTCTCAGTCCACAAAACATTTTGACGATACCACTGTGGAGTGTCAATGTGCTTTTTCACAAACTTGAGGCGTGCAGCAGTGTCCTTTGTAGTAAGCAGCAGCTTCCTCCGTGATGTCCTGCCATAGACAGACACCCTGCTTGATCAATGGTTTATGTACTGTAGACTCATGAACACAGATAGTTAGCCAGTTCCAATGATGACTTCAACTCTGTGGCTGTCACTCAGGATTGTTTCTTTGCCTCACTGATGAGTCTTCATTGTGCTCTTGGGGTCATTTTGACTGGGCTCCAGCTTCTTGGTAGAGTAGCCACAGTCCCAGAGTGTCTCCATTTGTAAATCATTTGCCTAACTGTAGACTGGTGAATTGCTGAAGTCTTTAAAATCACTTTGTAACCCTTTCCAACTTTATGTAAATCAATAATTCTTGTTCATAGATCCTCTGAAAGCTTTTTTTGGTGAGGCATGGCTCACATGAACATACATTTTGTGCGGAACAACTCAAAAAGTTTGAGTAGTTTTTATCAGTCGATGTAGCTCTAGTCCCCACCTCCGAACTCATTTTCTTAACAAGATTCCAGGTTAACCTGACACCAGTTAACTTTTCTGAGGTCAACTCAAGGGTTCACTTACTTTTTTCAGTAGCATTTTGAATGCTGAAAGACATGGAGGATCATAATTGATTTTATGTTATTATTTTAGGCACATTATATTTGTCAATACTTTTGACTTAGATGATGGTTAGTTTTTTGACAAATTAATACAGAAATTCCAAAAGGTTCACATACTTTTTCTTGCAACTATATATATAGATATGTGTACATATAATGTGTATATATATGTGTAAATACAAACAGCTTACCTAAACACAACTGCTTGTTGAGTGGCAGAGGAATTGTTTGTAAATTAAGTATAGTAACTTTTTGGCTTTGTACTGGGCCATGCTGTTGAGATGTAGACCACTTTTAAGAGGGGCAAACTACAGGAAACCTCACCTGTTTGAAGTGGCTATGCTTCTTGATGTTATCAGTACAAACAGTGCGTTGGTGCTAAATAAAAATGTATTATTTATGTGTTGAACTGGTTTCAACCGGTTTTTAATGTAGTTACTAAACTTTGTTTCCATGTTGTGAGAGTAGGCATTTGGATGCTTGATCTTTCTGTTCTAGAGAAGAGGTTTTGTATATGGATTTTTTTTTTTTTTGTAGTGATAATGTGAGGGACTATGTTGTGTCTTTGAGGATGCGATTTACAGAGGGAGGCTGGTCTAAGACTTCTTGAGTTAGAAGTGTCATGAGGCAATGTAATGAAATTATATACAACATAACTGTGAGCAGTGAGAAATTTTGCTTAGTGTGAACAGGTTTTCCAAAGGACATCAAGCACAACTTGTATGTATCCTCTGGCTCAGAGGGAACCTTCGGCACTGAAAGGGTAATGAAGGTGTAGCTAGCATGACTTGGGACTGTACCTATATTCCATCATTTCTCAGCAGCAATGTGAGGAGAAAGCAAACAAGGGGAACCTTGATAATAGCTAGAGAACATCACTAATAGAATTTTACAGAAATAAAAGCTTTGAAGTTTGGGAATGGCAGCAAATATTTTAGAACTGTGAGATAGCAGGTGGCCACTGAACCTATAATTGCTCACAACTGCATGGAGATGCAAGTACCTATCTCTGCTTATCAAATCAGCCAAAGACCTAGAGAACAGAGAATTCTCAAGATCATTCTGAATGATTATCCTGCTTTGTATTCATATGTCCTGGTGGGACTGTCCAGCAAGATCCAGGAGCCTGAGGCTTTTGTTGTGGCAGTTAAATAGGTGAAAGTAGGAAAAAGTACTGGAACAGGTTGCTTTGCCTATGTTGCAGCACCTCACAGAGAAGCTCTGGCACACAAAAATTTGATGTCAACCAAGTATTACAGGGAGAACCTATCCATTTCGGGCCTAGCTTGGCTCTGCAGAGAAAGGAGGTATTAGCACAGAATCATTCAAGGCAGAGGGCCCTCAAAATGTTGTCATTCCAATCTCCTCCTCAGAGTGGGGTCCGCACTAATCTAGGAGCTGATTTCTGAGGGCTTTGTCTGGTTGGGCTCTGAAAACCTCCAAGGACAGTTTCCACGGCTTTTATGGGCAAACTGCTCCAATGTTTGATTTTCCTCATCATGAAGTCTTCTCTTCATATCAAACTGGAACCGTATTCTGGGTTATTGTAAGAATAAGAGCCCTTGATATTTGATCTGCAAAACAGCAGCACCCACCCACCATACTCTGGCATGCTGGCAGTGAATTGCTCTGCATTTGCATCCGATAGGTGGCTTACAATACGTACAGCCCTGCTAGGGAATGCTGTGCTTGCCAGTGTTTGTTTCTGAGGACATGCATAGAGCAGTCTTCCTCCATGTCTACCTTTGTCAGACCAGCTGGCATGGAAACAATTTTTAAATGGTTCTATATGCACTGGGAATATGAATACATGTATTTTGGACACTCCAAGAAACCACTAGCAAGATATAGTATTACTATGCTGAGGCATGACTGGGATAGGAGCAGTTGTGGTCCACTTTGCCACCACTGATGCTGTTCTCTGTGCCTTTCCTCTTTCTGCAATCCACTCAAACCACAAACTTGCTGAAGAAAAGGAGGTCCACCTCTATTACCTGGAAACATTCATCACCTTTCAGGGCTTACTCTGGTGGTTTACATTATTTACTCTAGTTTGCTTCTCCGTGGGGCTGGGCAAGGTCACCATTAGAGGGAGAACAAGATAGGGAAGCTAGTTCCAAAATTTCTTGAAAAAATTGGCATTCTTTCTCATGCACAAAGAAAACACCAGCGCAATGTGCTGTGAATAGTAGGTTTTTTTGTCAAGATGAAAATCTGTTGAGGAATGAGGATATAAGCAATGTCACACCGGGGGAGGGAAGTCTTGCTCACAGTGTTGGTCTGCTGGGTCACAGCGAAGACCTGCATTGCATGGATTGCCAAAGTAAATGACACTCCAGATGCCAATCTCCAGGCATGCTTGAAGGTAAGTGGGTTTTTTGGTGTTTTTATTTATTCAACCTGCAGTGGCCAGTCAATTAGGAGCACTGCCTTTTCCATGGTGGAGATGGACCAGCTCAGCCCTTCCTTCTACTGTTACCTCCACTCACTGTGTTACCTTTCTCCCGCAACCTCAAGGCTGCTAGAGTACGATTGCCTCCAGGATCTGCTTGCCTCCCTCAGGTTCATAAGCATTTGCTAAATGCATTTCTTCCATCTTGTCCAGGACACATCTTGTAGTCATGAGCTGAGCTTGCAGTCTGCCACCGAAATCCATCCAGTGTGTATATCCATATAGTTGAATTGTAACGTATGGCCTTAGGATAGAGGTGCTGTGTGAGACCAGGTAGGGTTTCTGAACGCTGCTCAGGGCTGATGCATTTCTTACTTTCTAGATGAAAGTGAGCTGTGTGTGAGGTGGCTCTAAAGAGCTAGCAGCTTTTTGATGTCCCAGTGCAGGAGCAGAGGTACTGCTTCCTGAAATAGGAGACCAGCAGAAGACAGAAGAACCAGCACCCCCGTGGTGCTACTTGCCTGTGCTTCCCAAAGATGCACTTTGGGTCTCCTGGGTTGCTGTAGTGGCAGGAGCTAGCTGCTCTTGTGTGGCATTGCCTGGGGAGGCAGCAGTGCAGCTGGGGCAAGTGTAAATATGACCATTTTAAGAGAGACAGCTCAATCTTCATGATGATCTTGTTTTTCTGATATTAGTTGTTCCAATCACCTGGCAAGTTTCGTTTTATTTTTTTAATAGTACTTTTAAAGCTGACATAATAGACTCTTTCTTCCGTTGTGGAATTTCGGCAATTCTTTCTCCCTGCAGGGCCAGCAGCTGTAGGCTGGGATGGCGATCCTCACGCCGTCAGATGGAATTTAGCAAGTATCTCTGGAGTGGAGTGCCCTGCAGGAAGCACCTACAACATGAGCAATGTCTCCCTTGTAAAGGGAGGACTCTTGCTAGGCATTCTTGATCCCAAGTGATTGTGAAGGGAGGTGACTGTATTTGTTGCTGTGGAATAGGCAAAACTTAAGCTTCTGGAGGCTCAAATGTTTTAAGTCTAGTCCCCATGTTACTCGGCTATATGCATAGAGATGGATTTTTCAATGGCTATCCTATACTTTGATCAGGATCCCTACCTGTAACAGTGCCAGACTGATAAAAATTTATCTGCAGTAAAGAGGTTTCTGACCTGCAGCCAGCAAATGACCATGCTCTGAAAATAAGAGTAAAATGCTCATGCGTTCAGGTGTCTGTCAGGATAACTAGGGACTGACTCCTAGTGATTGGAAAGACACTGGCAGGGTCAGGGCGTGCCTCTGAGTCGCAGTGCTGAGGGTCTGTCGTGGGGACAACACACAGCATGGTGCTCTAGCCGAAATCCCTGAACCAGCGCTCGCAACTGCTTACGGTGTGACTGCCTCACGCAGCGTTGCCAGAACCGTGGCGCTAACGGGTCTTGTCACGCTGAACAACTTCCCCACTGACTGGTAAGAACTGGAGGCTGTTAGCTTCTATAGGAGAGTGAACTTCTCATGCTTGAGGGTATTGAAGGTGCTGCTCAGTTGAGACTGAGGGGCCAAAGCCAGATTTTCATGCAAAACCTTGCACATGACTATTTTGGACCTCAGTCTGCAGCCCTGTTATTAACAGAAGGTTAGAGCAGAGACTCCAGAGATACCTTCCAAACTAGACTTTTCTGAAAGAAATTGATAGAATTATAGAAAATTCACCTTAATTCTGGTTGTTCCATGTGCAGAACAATGTGCAATCAGAAGAATAAGGGAGGAGGTGATACAGCCTTGTGAGCCTTGCTGATCTCTGATGAAGAGTGCTAAGATGCCATGCACTGAAGATCCGATTATGGATCATCTTACTGAGCCACAAAACTGTCTTTGGTGTTTTGGCAGGACCACCCTTAAGGACTTAGGACCTTTAGTTCAGTGCTGGCCATGGGGGACCCTGGAGTAGCTCCTGCAGGACTTTTGCAGTATCCTGGCCAGTGCTCCAGCAGAAGGGATCATTAGTTTGACATCTGTGCCCTTGGCGAGCCTCATGCTGCCCGTGCTAACCCTCCTGTAAGGTGGAGCATGAGGGAGAAAGCTCTGGTGGAAGGTCTCTGCATGCAACTAAGTTAGGTGCAGCCGTGTGGTTCAGGCACTGAAGGCTTTGGGAGTAAAGATGCCAGTACGTTACACAGTTCCTGGCTGTATTTCTGGTGCTCTGTTTCCTCTTCGTGGGAGGCTTTTCTGATGTCGGATTGACGACCTCAGCGCGCTGCTTTCGAAAGCACTCAAGCCTCGTCATCTTTTCATCTTTTCGATCTGCTGGTTGGGCACTGACTCATTAGCCCTTAGCTGTGTACTTTAATGCCAGCGAAGAGCGGGAACAACGTTTTCGAAGCAAAATTTTTTCCCAGAACGCTCGAAACCTACTCGTGTCTTCACGGGCGTAATAACGACGTGATTTTTCACCTGTCCCCAGGGGAACGTGGCTGCCGCCTCCTCTGAACGGAGCAGGTGCC
>NW_009735862.1:235-19163 GCF_000703405.1 Apaloderma vittatum | reverse complement strand
GGCACTGGGTGAGCTCCAGAGGTGCCTTCCAGCCCCAGCATCCTGTGACTGTGTGACCTGCTGAAGCACACCTGCACTAAGCAGTGCCCCAGTCTAACTCCTGTGGAGGAACTGTAAGAATAAGCTGTTGAAACTCTGCCCTGAGGCTTTTCCCGGCTCCAAAGGACAAGTGACCTCCAGCTCATCTCAGTCGTGTCAATTCTTGAGACTAAGCATGACAATGTGGTGGTAGCAGTCATATATTAAATAGTTAATCCTTAAATGTATAGAATGAAATTTAAAAGTCTTACAGGACTCAGTGTGAAATGGGGCTTTTGCTTACTGCAGGGAGGTGAGAGAAACAAAAATCGCACATAGAACAGTTACACCCATGGATCATAAACTATGAAACAGACATAAAAATGGTAAGAGGTCCTGTCTAATTCCAAATTACAACTGTCTGAACACAGAGCCACTTAAAAAAGCAGGCAATGTGATCATTCTCATCCAGAACAACAAACCATTGCCGAGATAAAATCTTGTGGCTAGTAGTAGCATGATGAAAATATTAATCCTAGCTGCTAATCCTTTTGTTCGATAGGTGTTATGTAAGCCGTGTTGCTCATTTTGCTAGGCCTGCTGTTGGGATTGGCTACGTGCGGTTCACCCCGGCAGAACGGCTTGTTGAGAGCTCCACTTTGTGAACATTTCAAATCTAATACAGGCTGCAAAAGTGAAAATTTCATCAGGTGAAGTATTAAAAATGTCTATACAAACACCCTACCTACCAAAGCACTTAGAAAACTAGATTTTGTGTTAAGAGTTACGAGGTTGTGGAACAAACTGTTCAGGAGTTCCAACAAATGACACCCTACAGCACCGCTCCAGCAGCCCAGCGTGCGTGGCTCGGTGCTGTGTGAAAGGGGGAGCTCTAGAGTCGTGGTTTCGGTGATGGGTACAAGATGTGCAGAATGCCTTGAGAATGTGGCAAGGTGAAATAAACCTTTGACCTAGTAAATTTTTGTGGAAGTAATGTATTTAGCTTTTTAATAAATGAGATTGGATTGGTAACAGCTACTTATCTTTCCTTGTTTATATTAGATAACATAATAACAGAGGAAAAGAGTAGTAGTTATATCTAAACTATCTTGAAGTCACCTGTCATGAGTTAACTGATGAGAATCAATCTCATTCCCTTTCATTTTAAAACACTGCTTGTGGAAGCCTACATAAACTTACCCGATTGGTTTTTTGATGATTCCAACTGCTGACCCAGTTACGCTGAGATGAATAATGGAACTTCATTCCTTGTCGCATGTGAGAGAGCTTAAAAACATTCTTTAGTGGGGATATTCCTTAGTGGGGACCCGAAAACAAGTAGACAAAGACCTCAGGACATAGGGTGTGAGAAATAAACTGAGTTGCGCAGCAGCGCAAGTGGCAGAAGTCGCGTGTGAGCGAGGCCCGTTCTGAGGAGCACAGCGTTCCAATGTCAGAGCGCTGCCGCTGTCCCGACTGGTGTTACGGTGTGTGCAGCGCTCGCATCGAGGTGCTCAAGTCCTGCCTGGTGGCTGCTACTTCCACACGTCGTTTTATTGATTCAGGCCGACTTAAGGGCAAACGAACGGCTGGCATGAGTCCCAGAATGGCTGAGGCTGGCAAAGCCCTCCGAGATCACCCAGCCCAGCCCATGCCCCAACCCCTGCCATGGGCCAGACCAGGGCACCAAGTGCCACATCCAGCCTAAAGCAAATTAAACGAGGATCGTTCTGTTTCAAAGAGCTAAAGATCCTCTAAGATTGTCACTAAGATTGTCAAGCAGTAGCTATGTTTTTCACTCTGATGCTTTTTATCATTCTATCACGTCGTATTTATTAGCTTCAGGTGAGGGACAACAGTTCTGATTTTATTTTCTCTTCCTAAGTGAAATTCCTTGGGGTTTTAACCTATTTGTTAATTATTCGAGGCAGTGTTTAAACTGAAGAGCTGAGTCCTGCGTTCTAAGAACACCCAAAACGCTGCGCTCCAAGGTTCCCTTACTGAGATATGCCCTTGCTGCTCTCATCTCTTCCAAGCTTGCTCTGTTTGTGTCTTGGTTTTGGATTCAGCCAAGCTACAGCCTCGCAAACATGCAATCATAGAATAGAATTTTCTAAATGGTAATTGCTAAGTCAGAAGAAAATACATATTCTGTCATTTCCACCACTTTACAAGTAGCTATGTTCCTTGAAAATCATAAATTAAGATGTTATGATTTATGACTGCGTAGTTAATTTTTACATAAATCCTCTGTGAATTCCCTTGTTTAAGTAAAGTGATATTTTGAGTTAAGGATGAGTTGGCGCTTTTAGAAAATGGAAAATTCCACATTTATGCAGCTGCCTTTTTCAAAAACGTGGCCAGCTTTCTAAACATTTTTTTCTTCACAATAAGCTTATAAAAAAAATAAGCAACGCAACTTCTCTTGAACTCTAAAAGTATTTTTTGAGTGGAAACAAAACAAAACTGGTCTGATTTTTATAATTCAAATACTATAAAGTAAATTGCATTGGAAACCCATATTTATTAGATGCTTATTGATCAGGAGGATTACATAGGTGGGAATGATAGCTTTAGATGAGTGGAAGATAAGTAAGTTTTTTCAGTGCATTAATTTTTCTGCAGCATCTGAAAGTCTTATCATGTAACAATTACCAACATCAGGATTACAGTTCACTGGAATTTCCGATGTAAATTAAGTTATTTATTTGTAGAGATAGTTCCAGGAATTTATTCTCTTCAAAAATGTATTGGGTTTGCTGCTTTGATTGTATATTGGGCTTTTTTTTAAATTTGAATCAAGTCCTTGATTCCTTCCCAGAGCCAGAATTTTATCATATATATGGCACTGCTATCTTTGCTTAATGGTGGTGATGGAATAGATGGTTATTCTAACTCCACGTGTATTTTTGGAAGGAAAAAAATTATCCCTGAGTAATTAAAACAATAAATTTCAAAAAGGAAATTTTTGTACCATCTGTAAGAACAGTCAGCTTTGTTCAGACAGGAATATATGTTTTAGCTACTCCCAGAGGAAATATTCGGCAACAAAGCGTGTATCCCTAATTTCCAGCAGTACTTCACCAGGCAGAGCTTTATTCAGCGTGAAATACAGAACTCCTTTGGTGAAGACGTGCCCAGGAGTACTGACCCGAATTACCCAGGCTGGAGCGGGTAAGCCATATTACATCTTTATGATGAGAGAAACCTGCAGAATTAAACGGAACTAAATTAGGTTATGAACAATTCCCTTCCAAAGGCAAGTGACTTAACCAAAATAATGCCCTTTGTTTAAAATAATCCTAGAATCCTAGACTGGCCTAGGCTGGAAGGGACCTATAGAGATCATCGAGTCCAACCTCCCTGTTTTGGGCGGGGACGTCACCTCTCAACTAGATCAGGCAACACATGGGGACTGAGCGGGAATCGAACCTGCGACCTCGATGTTGGTCCTTGTTGCCAGCACTGCACTCAAACCACTGAGCTAACCGGCCCCCTCATGTGTAGATTAAATATAGTTTAATGTAATCCACTCTAAAAGTCCATCTGCGGTTGGTGCGGGTTTTTTTGCTTGTTTTTCTGGGGTGCCCACACTACAATTTTTCTATTTGCTGCCACTACTTGACCCCTCTCTTTTTGCTTAGGACACCCAAAGAGGAGCAAGCGTTGCTCTCGCCACAACAGGAAGAGCTATCGCACACTTCTGTGCTGGCCAGCGTGGGAAGGAGGACACCCACTAAAGGGCTCGCCAGTCTTAGGTTTTGTTTCTGCTTTTTAGTTGGTACCGATGGATTCCTAATATCTCCGTGACTAAACACTGAGTATTGCACGCGAGTTCTGCTCTCGGTGGTATGTTATCTGTCCTGCCACGTGCATACCATGCCAGTGAAAAACCTAACTCACTGCAATACTGAAACAGCAAAAGCTCTTCCTTTACAAATGCTATTAAAATTGTACATTGTAATTTCTGGCAGTTACTGGTCGAATTGAAAACAAGATTAAATTTTTGGTTTTTTAAAAAAAACCCAACCAACTATAGCTAAGATATCCTTCCTAAGTGTTAGTTGCCCAAAATATTTAAAAATAGGCAAATAAAACTTGTTGCTGGACTAGAAAAGTCAAGATTCATTGGCAGAGCCACACAGAGAGCTCTGAAAATATATTTTAAAAATGAACTGGAAGATGTAATGCATCGTACTAAAGAGTAAATAAATCTGAGAGACTGATACAAATAAAAGTCTTGCTCTGCAAGATCTCAGTAGATTAACTTCAGTTTTCCAGCTTACTGAGCCTTGACACCGCATACGCTTAAGACCTGTAAATCTTTTAAGGTGCTTTACCATTCTCTTAAGGTTGCCATGTATTTGCAAAATTTGTTTTGAACAGACAAATGTATCTGTGTGGATGTAAGGCTGTATTTCAGTAGGAATCATAAATACATTGCTTCAGTTTTGGTTTAATGATATCTGATCCGTTCCAGCTGATTATAGGTAATTTTGGCCAGGATAATGAGTAGTCAGAAGCTCGGATAGTTACGTGAGCAATTCTCACAGCACCTCACTTCGCGTACAGTGAACTAAGGACACTTTCTGCCGGCACAAAATATATCTTGAAAAATGAGATACTGATTTATATGTATCAAGATACTTTAGGGATTCAAGGAAAACACATCATGAAGGTATTAATTTTTCAGCTCTCTTCTGAGAAGCTTTTAATTTTGTTAATGTTACGTTAGTCTTTACAGTTTCCCTAAAGAGAACAATTTTTCCTACCCTTTAGAAATATCTGTTTCTTATTATTTACTGTGGTTAAGTGTGCCCACGTGATTTATTGGATTATTTTATTCTATTCCATTTTCTCTATATTGTTCCCTTGCTCATTTGTACATTACAAACAGGCATTGGAGATTAAGATGAGGAAAATTACACCTATTTTCTGACCTATTTGCTAACACAATATTTACATCACTGTTGTAACTAGCTAACCCATTATCATGAGCTTCAGCTGGTTACATCAGGTCTTAATTTTATCATTTTATTTTCTGTAACTATGGCTGCGCTGATTAATTTAACAATGTAAGGCGTGTCTGATTACTTCCTTTGGAAGACAGAGAATGTAATGTCCACTGTTAGCATGAATCTCGGGAAGTGTTTTACCCGATGTATAATGCTTGTGGCGGCGGTACTTTAGAGCTGTGGGGTTCTGCTAGATTCAGTGTCTTGATTTTTCACCTCAGTAGTCCTGTTCTTAGTTGCTTGGCTTTGTATTTAGAGATTACCTCCAGCACACGTGGAAAGCTAGAGGATTCTAGTCACTGAAAAGATTTCCATCTGTGTAAAGTGAATTGATCTCTATCACAAGCTATCTATGAGGTTTAAATCTGCCCATAAAGAAGACAGGGGAGGGGGAGGCAGTGCTTTACAACTTAACTCAGTTAACGAACGGTGCTTTAGCAAGTAACACGGGCAGATCTGAAGAAAACTTCTTGATACAGGGAGAGCTTCCTGCCAGAGTAGTGAAACAACAGCTTTTTTTTTTAGCTTTGCCAAGATCTAGAAGACCTCAATCTCTTAGTCATGTAAAAACTAAATTATTGTGATTTCTAGGACTGTGCATTTGTAAGAGTTGCCCAAGAGAGGCCAGGGGGCAAGGTGAGTGCTGACTCTGCTGTCTTTGCACATACTTGTGTCTACTTCAGCGAGCAGACTAGGGCAGAGGAAGCCCATTTGTAGAGCACAAGTTGCGGGCATGTCAAAAGCTCAGCACCAACACACATTTTGGGGCTGTTAATTTGGAAGAGCTTTAGTCTGAACACGTGGCTTGAACGTAGTGGTGGGAGAAGACCTTCCTGTCTCATTTTACCCCAAAGGACTCCAGGTCACACTATTAAATGAACCAAAGCGCAGTACATGGGGACGATCAATTTGGCTCGCTTCTGAGCCAAACTGAAACGCTGACACAGAGACGCACTTTGCCAGTTAGATTGCACTGAGCAGGTGTGATCATGGAACCACAGCGTCGTTTAGGTTGGAGAAGACCTTTAAGATCAAGTCCAGTCGTTAACGTTGCCAGCTCAACCATTAAACTATATTCCTGAGCACCTCATCCACACATCTCATAAACACCTCCAGGGACAGGCACTCCACCACTTCCTTGGGCAGCCGTTCCACTGCTTGACCATCCTTTCAGTGAAGACGTTTTTCCTAATGTCAACCCAAACCTTCTGTGGTGCAAGTCGACGCCATTTAATCTTGTGCTGTCACTTGGGAGAAGAGACTGACCCTCACCTGGCTACAAGCTCCTTTCAGGTGTTGTAGGGAGCAATAAAGTCTTCTCTCAGCCTCCTTCTCTCCAGGCTGAACAACCCCGGTTCCCTCAGCCACTCCACCTAACTCTTGTTCTCGAGTTCCTTCACCAGTTTTGCTGCCCTTTTTTGGACATGCTCCAGCACCAAGATGACTTTTTTGTTGTGAGGGGCCCAAAACGGAACCCAGGATTCGAGATGCAGCCTCACCAGCACTGAGTACAGCGGGCCAAGCCCTGGTCCTGCTGGCCATGCTATTCCTGACCCAGGCCAGGATGCTGTTGGCCTTCTTGGCCACCTGGCACCCTGCTGGCTCATCTCCAGCCGGCTGTCCACCCGCACCCCCAGGTCCTTTTCCCCCGAGCAGCTTTCCCACCACTCTTCCCCACGGCTGCAGGGCTGCGTGGGGTTGTTGTGACTCAAGGGCAGGACCTGACACTTGGCCTTGTTGAACTTCACTTTCTTGGCTGTTGACGCGGAAGTCACGGACACTGCTGACGATCAATGTGATCAAGCAAATGCCACTTTATTAACGCACTAACGCGGTTAATATACAGTTCTCAACGTCCTTGTTTTCTAAATGCTCTGTATTCATTGGCTGTTAACAACAAACACATGCAGTCCATGCTCCTGTTCACACGCTGATTCGCTCTTCTTCTCTCCACCTGCAGCCTGGGTTTGTTTCTGTTTTCAGTCACATACACCAGCCACAGCTCCTTGTTTTTGTTTGCTTCAGCATATTCTCACAGCGAGTGACCTTCACAATCTCCTTTCCAAACTCTTGTCAAGTGAGGCCTAAAACTTGTCTAAAAACAGGCTGCCTGGCTCGTTCAAAACATGTCTGCTGTTCTCTAAATATCCCACACTTGGCCTTAGCCCATCAGTCCAGCCTGTCCAGATCCCTCTGTAGAGATTCCCTACCCTCAAGCACATCGACACTCCTGCCCAGCTTTGTATTGTCTGGGTGCTCTCTCTGAAGAAAGATTCACAGGAGATCTTTGCATAAACAAGCCGGGATCAAGCCAGATTTTCTCTTTCTGCAGTCAGGTACCCTAATCACAAGCTACAGTGTCACTGGGGTGTATTTCTTTCTCTGACACTAAATATTAAGAGACACTCTAATTATTTTCACAATTTCAACAAAAAGAGTAGAGGTAGTAGTTGCTTAGATCAAAATGCGTAAATGTTATTCCTCTCTGCCTGCTTAATCATACCCACGTGGCTAAAACACAAAGTTCCAGCCATCATAGCGGCTCTTACGAATTCCTGACTCTCTCCACACACCGTGGAGGGAGCTCAGGCCCCTCACACAGAGAAACAGCCCCGACAACGCTCACTTACGGACCAGTGCCTTAATTCCTGCCAACAGCCTCAGCGGTTACTCACCAGCTGATCTCAACTGTCATCTGTGTTGCAAAAGGTCAAGCAGTCACCCAAAACTCAGGTTTAGAAGCGCTAGTAAACACGGCAAAGTATTCTCAAGCTGACTTAAGTATCAAAACATAGTTCTTCAGGTTTTTCACATTCTAAGGAATTGGAATTTCAAGTCCTTAACAGTAGTGTTTTATTCTACTTCCTGTTGGAGAATATTCTGAAAAGCAAAATCATTTTAATAATCTGTCTCCTAAAACAGCGAAACAAAAGCAACATTACAAAACTAACAATTTTACCTATACACTGAAAAAACTCTGACTGAATTTAAATAAAACTTTAAATAAGGAGTGGTCCGACTTGACTGGGTACTTTCAAAGAAAATACTTTTGTCAGAAAAAAAAAAGAGAAATAAATTAGCTGATGTATTCAATTTAGCTTATTTCTGATTTTGTATTGCCGAGCATCAAACTGATTACAGATTTTTCTGGTTTAGTTGCAGTCATTACTGAAATACAGAACTCAAAATAAAACTTCCCCAGAGAGCAAGGCAGAGAAGACTATCCCCCCCCTCCCAAAACGGACAAGCACACACACTTTTCCAGATAAAATCTGCCTGTAGAATTCACCTTTCAGTCCGTCCTTACATCTTAATTTTAATTCTTCGCTTTTTTTGAGCAACAAACTGTTTTAAAATATGAAAAGGACTAAATATAGCAAATTATTTTTTTAAAAGTTACTGATAAGCAATGCTGCTGTTTATTAAGAATTAAAAATGGGTACAGGAATATTTTGGCAACATGTAGATCAGTCGCCATCAGCACTCATTTCACTCAGTGATCTAGCCAGCAACTGAAACTAAAAATGCGTCAAAACTAGAAACTCATGCCTTTTTACTTCCACTTCTTCTATGGAGAAGCAGATCCTTTGCTTCAAATTAGAAAAACGGAATACTTCATAGCTGAGATTCTATTAAAAGGTAAATATTTTTAAACAGTATTTTAGTTGTTTATCAAACTAGAAGGATTTACATTTCACGGAAATCACAGAAGCCGAGCAGAAAAGCATGAGAATGCTTTGGACAGGGCCTGGAGCAGCCTGGGCTGGTGGGAGGGGTCCCTGCCCCGGCCAGGGGCTGGAACGAGGGGATCTGTCAGGTCCCTTCCAACCCGAACCTTTCCATGATCCTTTGAACTCCGCCAGAGATATCGTAAGAAAGATTTTTCTTTAAGGAATCCTACATTGCACCCCTCTGTCCAGCATCTCGGTATTCAAGGTGATATGGCTCTAAAATTATGAGATCTCTGATTTACCACCAGCGTCGCTACATAAACAACACAGCCATTGTGACTTAGCGGTTCCACAGGGAATTGCTCTGAAGAAATTAGCATTTGGAAAAATAAGAGTAAAGATTTTTCTTTAAGGAATCCTACATTGCACCCCTCTGTCCAGCATCTCGGTATTCAAGGTGATATGGCTCTAAAATTATGAGATCTCTGATTTACCACCAGCGTCGCTACATAAACAACACAGCCATTGTGACTTAGTGGTTCCACAGGGAATAAGAGTGCATTTTATCCTTATCTGAAAGAGATGGTATTCCCCAGCGAGCACACCACTGAAAATTTTGGGAGGCAAACATAAACTACTGCGCTACCGCTGCCGAATTTAGCAGTGCTGGCGTCAGTGCAGCTGTGAGCTGTACCGTGAGCATCTCGGTGTATACAAATTACTTCTGTAAATACACACAACTTCAGAAGTGATCAGTGCGCTATCACAATATCCTCAGTCCCACAGAGTTCTAATGCTGGAGCGTGGCAGAGAATCGAGAAGAACAGGCGCTCGGCCATGGCCATTACAAGTAATGGCGCTGCTGGAGCAGCAGGACCTTTCCCAACAGTCTTAGTCCACACTGGAATTAGAGATAGGATCGTGGAGATAGGATGAAGTAATGGAGGAATTGAGGAAACAATTGCAATTGCAACAGAATTGCACTGCCACTAACACAGAAGTTGCTACACCAGGCAGAGTCCTGCTGTTTCTCACACCGTTGCGCAAATCAACTTTTCATTTATTTCGTGGTCTTTTAACGTGTTTTACAAATCCATTGTTGTGTTTCTAACTGCTCGTTTCCACAAAAACTGAGTTTCAAGCTTGTACGCTGTAAGACTCAAACAAAACCTGAGATGGTTTTAACTTGAATGCCGTACTCTAAAATGGGGCACCCCACCCATTGGCTGTACAAAAAAGGAGGTTTTTAAATTAGCAAGAGAGTTAACATTCTTCCAAACCCCAGTCTGGAGCATGTATAATTATGCTAAGTCATTGGTAGAAGCTATTTTAAAAGGAAATGTTGCCTGCCTTCGGAGGTTTTTGTACACACGTACAGTTTGGGTCTATCGGTCTCTCTTTACTAG
Source organism: Apaloderma vittatum (assembly GCF_000703405.1). NCBI lineage: Eukaryota > Metazoa > Chordata > Aves > Trogoniformes > Trogonidae > Apaloderma > Apaloderma vittatum. The sequence continues at coordinate 9,053 of NW_009735862.1, read as the reverse complement.
TACAGCATTATTATTCTGGATAGAATGAGCAGCACTAGCACACTTCGAAGCACGGGAAAGGAGCAAGCAGCTGGGCTCCTCCAAGTTGGTATCTCCACCTTGCCACTGCCTTTGGACAGAGCTGCTGCTTGTTTAGATGCTTAAAACTGAGCTTTCAGTTTTTAAACCTATGCAGCTGTTGCAGTGATTGTTAACATAAAAATTTACTTCTGTAAACTGCTGAATCTCAGGTATTAGATAATTTTATACATTTTTCTTTGTTACCTTTTAGAGATAGTAAGAATGTACTGGTTTAACTGAGCACAGAACCTAACCTGTAGTAAATACTGCTTCCACTTTATTTATTTTTTCAAGACTGAAGTTTCTCTAGCTGTCAGCTGAAACACTCAAGTATTGAATTTAGTGCCATTGCTCCCTTTTCTCAAAGGCTCTCCCAAATTAGTACCTCTAACAAATTTTTTAATGAACAAACCACCTTCTTCTTGCTGAGGAAAAAAAGCCGTCTTTATTTAATTTTATTTTTACTAGAAATCTTACTGTAAGTCAATCAGTTTTAAATAAATCCTCCCCTAACTAGGCTGTCCCATCTCTACTTCTGGTGCCTACTCTTGATTCAACTTTTTTCCAGCCACAGGCCCCTTACAAGACATTCTTCTGTTAACAGAACAGGAAGTTCCTTATCATCTAAAATTGTGTGACTCCAAATTTAATTATACGCTTTAAGCAGACAGAAAATATGCCTTGCTCAAAGAGAAATTACTTGGGCTGGTACAAGAAATTTCAGGGCCTATGGCATACAAAGAAATGACGAGTGACTTAAGAAGCTGAAAAAGATATAATGGTGGGCAGAGGCCAAAACAGTGATGAAAAACAAAATTCGAAGACCAAAAAGACTGGAAGAGCAGTTACACTTGTTTCAATGACGTGCCTTCTCTGGGGGATCGGGCTGCCCAACTATCTCCATGTTGGTTCCTAAGCCCAGCACTCCGAGCGAAGTTAGGACGGCTGCAGCTCCTCCTCCTTCAGCCTGCACTCATCACGATCATAAAAGGACCCACCTAATTCCAGTTCTTCTGGTGGTGGGGTAATCAGCTCATTACGCAGATTACAGAAAACTGAAGGGAGGATGCCATGTGTGTGCCATGCTACAAAATATTTCTTTCTTTATATGAACAAAAGTGGTTGTTTAGTGCTTATATTACTCCGCGCTTTCTGTCCAAAGGAAGATGCATTCCCTTCCCTAGGATCAGGGATGAAATCACTACAGAGAATTAACTACTTCCCTTTACATTTTAATTCTACGTCAGCGCATGCATACTGAAAACACGTTTGCACACACCCATAGGCAAACATCGAAAGAGTGACAGTATTGACTTTTGCTTTTGAAAATAAATACTATACAGGTATTTTCTTCTGTGGCTAAGAACAAATCTAAACAAAATTTTAGCATAGTATTTTACAGCATAAATATCAATTAGAATTGCTTATGTAATTAAGTTTGAGTATGGCTCCCCTTGACCCTCCATTCTAAATAAGACTTGGACACAAGCAAAGATTATCTGTTCCTGGCAAATCCTTCCTAGGGATTACATGGTGTATAAACTAATAAGGGTTTATCTTTTCTTCTTTCTGAGAGAGGAAATAACTAGAGCAACATTAAAACATTGATGTGGCAGTAAAGAATTCCAAACAGAATTAGGAACTGAAAAGGTTAGGATTCTCACAGCAATATCAAATCACCACGAAGTTTAAGTATGCAGATCTTGCAAGCAGACCACACATAAAATCAAGAATACTCTGGGTATGCAGTACTGTTTTGCTTTGTGAAGTAAAAACGTCAAGTATGCATCAGCTGTTTATTTTAAAAGATAATCTGAATATGGTTGGCATTAGTTTTGTATGCGGCACCATATTATTCCTAATTTTGGGGGTGCACACTCCTCAGCAAATGACTGTTACACCGTTTGTTTGATTTGGAAGTATCTGGTTTATTTCAGGTATATCAAATCATGATGATAGTGCTGACAGTTCTCCAATTCAGTTGTTCCTCATCCCAGCCACACTGGAAAAGCAAAGAGTAAAGAAAGGAGATGATCCAGTGGCAACGACAGGTACCCAGAGCCTGCCTGACGAGTGGCACGTACTCAGTTCTTCAGCACCACTGAGCCCCTTTTGGACCGCACATGTTTCAAGGTACCAGATTTCTGGTATTCACTTCTTGCCCACTCGTAAGTTCTCTAGCTAATCCCAGCATTCCTCTTCCCTCCGTCCTTCCAGGGTTTTTTTTCATCTCTTGGTAGTACATTCGGTAACTTCCCAGTTTCCATTTAAGCTGTCTGAAGGCAGCTAGCCGTTGTGTCAGAGAGCCTGGGACAGAAACGGGCGGCCTTCTCCTCACCTCTCCTTTGATGGACACTTAACTTAGGGCTTTTGTCCTCTGCCAAGTGTCCAGTTGCCACAAAACTCTTCCCAGAGGAGGAAGCAGACATCAGGAACAGAAAGGTCAGGAAAGCAAGCTGTAATATGAGCAGACCAGACCACCAGTGTTGCACCGTTGACAGGATGAACAATGAAGAATAAATAAGGTGAATAATAAATAAGTTAGAAAAATCATATTTTTAAGCAATTTAAAACATTTATAGACAACAAAGAACCAACAGACATACCAAAAGGAAAAGTTACACAAAATAGCACATGCATGTCTATCTCTTTGCTCTTAGTGGAACACAGCCTGCACAGTCTCTACGACGTTGTGTCTTCACCTTGAATACTGCATGTGGTTCTGTGGCTTCCCTCCGATCTCAGTAAAAATAGGTGGTCAACAAAGATGAAGACATAGAAATGGAATTTCAGAACAGTGAGTTAAGAGGGTAGGAAAGTCATTCTTTATAAAAAGGACACTGCTTCTGTTTATGGCAAAGCTGTCTAGATAATAAAAATTGGCAAACAAGGTCTCAGTTTTTCTTGAATCCAGTACAGGTGATTTCCCCTGTGGATTTGCATAGCTGAGTTGGCAATATGTGGAAAATTAATTTGTTATTGCAGAACAGGCCTACTGCCTTCCCTGCCTGCGGGGCACACTTTCACAAAAAAACTTTAGGCAAAAGGGAAAGTGGTTTTTTTCCCTCGTAGGGTGGAACTGCTAGTTTGAAGCTATCTGCTATCACATCATAAAATGACAGAATCATGTAGGGGTAAAGGACTTCGGCAAGCCTGCAGTCCAACTTAAGGTTCAAGGCAGGTCCCATTAAAGCAGGTTGCTTTGGACCATGTCCACTTGAGTTATATCTCTAAGGGTGGGGTTCCCAGAGCCTCTCTGGGCAAGCTGTTCCAGTATTCGACCATTCTTTTAAAAAAAAAATTAAAAAAATTGTTTCCTACATTGAATTTCCTGTGTTGCAACTTATGCTTATTGCCTCTTGTGTATCTCTGGGAAGAATCTGGATCCATCTTTTCTAGACCCCTTCATTAGGAAGCAGTAGACAGCGGTATGACCTCCCCTCACCATCATCCTTAAACCTGAGCAAATCCAACTCTCTCAGCTTCACAGGACCACAGAATCACATTCTTCTTGTGAGCTGCAGCCCCCTGAACAGCTTGGTGGCCTTGACTAGCCTTGCCTTTGCCACTGCCAATGCCTCTCCTAAAAGAGGTCACAGGGCTCCAGACGTAGGGTCACAAGCGTCTTACAGAACGGAAGAATCACCTCCCTCCAAATCCACCAGTTACACTCAGGCCAGGACGCAGCTGGACACATTTGCTGCAAGAGCACATGGTTGAACCCCATTCAAAGCGTCCACCAGGACCCCAAGCTCCTTTTCTACAAAGCTCCTCTCTACTCAGTCAGTACCAGCCTGTCCTGCTGCAGCGGGTTATGCCAACTCAGATGCAGGGCTTTGCATCTGCCGAACTTCATGAGGTCCCCAACAGCTCCTCTTTCCAGTCTGACTAGGTCTGTCTGAGTAGCGGCCCTGCCCTCCAGTGTATCAGCCACTCCCCACAATTTGCTATCACCCACAAACTTGCTGAGAGGTCACTCTATCCCATCATCCTGGTTATTACATCAGCCATTTCAAGAATCAACTTAAGACAAAGCTGTCTTGATAGTAAAAAATAGGCAAACAAAGACTCAATTCTCTTTGAGTTCCGTACAGATGATTTCTCCTGTTGATAAATGATTTCCAAGTTGATATAACCTATATAAAAGAAAGCAAGTCAAATATCCTTCCAGGGTTATGCTAGAGATTTCAAACTTTATTTTAGAAAAACGCAAGTGTTGCATTGCTAAGTCTCCTCTTCTTTAGACATAAAAATAAAAAGCAGCCCTAGGTTCCACAAGAAGCAGGCCCTGGGTCTTTTTCTTCCTTGAGTGCAAATGCTGAAACATTGAACTTGATTTACAGTGTGTAAGAAATCTTCTGGAAGGCAGAGTTGACTGTCAAAACTTGAGAGCTAAGCAAGCGAGAAATTATTTATAGTCCTTCCCCAGAATCTGTGGCTTTGCTCAGACAGACAATATATCATAAAAATGGACGGAGCTGCATCATTATACACATGGTACCACAAGGAAATGCTTGCAGTCTTGTTATTTGCCTTGGAGCTTGTATGCACCCGGTGGACTTTGTGCTCGTCGCTGTTATACTTGAGGAGCAGAGGGTAAAATCTGGAACGGAACAAAACCAAAAAAAAGATGAAAAAAGAAAACTGTAGGAGTAATTTAGCTCCTCTGCATACATTGTAACTGTAAACCAGTTTCAAGACCATTTATGTAATAACACCCTTCAGAGCACACCACTGTCTGTTACGGGCGGCTACGCGCTGGCACAGCAGTTCTGCAGAACGCACAGAACATCACTGCCAAAGGGCACATAAAGGACAACGCTGCAAACATGGTCCCCAAGATTCCCTCAGAACATTTAAGGCTACTCATAGGGTTACTATTATCAAAGACGTTACACGTTCTACTATGGACTGGCATGGCTGGATTTTGTTCTGTATGCTAGAAATAGATTTGAGAAAATACCAAGTACACTGCGGAATACCATAAAATGGCTTAGCAGAATGTTTTCTCATCTTCCGCACAGAGCTCGTCTCTCCAAACTGTGCATGGTAACTAATAGTTTTTGCAACAATGTCCCCAACAACACAGCTGAAGAAAACATTCATAATCAGGAAGCACTGGCTGTGCAAAGGATCTAAGAGAAGATGTAAGGACATGAAAGAGAAGGGAGCTGGCCAAACCCCTAAAAATGGCACTGAATGTTTCCAAGCAAAAAGCGGAATAAGTAAGGCTGGTAAGGCTGGTGGGGTTTTTGGTTGGTTGGTTTTTACGAAGACAATGATGATAAAGAATTTGATTGTGTACTACTTGGATATTCAGTATCTGAAGAAACATAGACTTGTAAGGGATGTATTCCAGGCCAAATCTATGTCCTGATCCAGTGTTTAAGAGAAAGGGGGGTAACTTGGGGACATCTGTCAAGTAGAGCAACCGTGTAAATGCAGTATATTGACTTACTGCTGGGAAGCAGCTCCTGAGTTCTAATTATTCTCGTATCTGCACCACAAGGTGTGTGTTTTCTCTCCTTATTTTCCCCCAGGAGCCAGCGGCACAGAAGAACCCAGCCTGGGACATAAGCTGGAATGCAGAGCACCGAAGGGCAGTTTCCCGGTTCTGCTGCAGCCATCACACAACACCTTGGCAACTCACCCTGCCTCCACCCCCAGCTCTAACAACGGGAAAATCATTTCTTTCCCCATTCGCTATTAGTTCAGTGGGGCAGCAAACATGACATGTAGCACAGCTGTCACGTGCTCAATGCAGTAGGATCCTAATTTTGTAGGACTTCTGCTTAGATACCCATAGACTCTAGTACTTCTATACTTATTATCAGATCTTCATAAAGCTAAATGCAGAGTATATATAAATTTGACTGAGGGAGATTGTCGATGCTTTTTCATTTCTCAGTAAAAATAACTGCTCTTACTAAATAAAAAGTGTTAATGGAGTCAACTTCTGTTACTAGAAAATACAGCTGTTTAGTCAGCAGTAAATACAGTTACACTGCTCTCAAAATCCCTACCCTCACCTGCTCACAGGGAAGTGGATAACTTAACCATGTTTTAGGCCATTCTAGCACTTTCCATCAACATTTTAACATTTGGATTAATGAACTCTATCATATTCCTACAGGTACCAAATCATGGACACTAGGAATGAAGGCTTGTACAACTAACTTAACGAGTTTGCTCATAGTATTGTTATGGTGTGAGAATGTTCCTCGCACAACTGTGTATCTCAATTATACTACTCTACTCCTGAGATTTAAAACCAACTTAATTAGAACAACAACTGAGCACATGCAACCTTTTTTGAGAAAGTATATTTGAAAAGCAAATGCTCTTCCCTGCCCCTGCACAGTTCCAGTTGACAAAAAGAATTCATCAGTAAGAAGGAAAATGCCATTTGCCACATACAACTTACACCAAATGCTTCAGTGAAAAGAAAAGGCACGCTACAAAAAGCAAATATGGCAGGTCTGCAGTGCCACATAAGCTTTTAGATAAAAATTCAAGGTGAGTTTTAAATCTCATTTAAAAAAAAAAATCACTGTATTGTGGCAATCCATATTAACTTCCAATCTGTTACTAGTATATTTTCTTAGCCATGTGCCATGGCAGTTATCTAGACAACTTAAGCCCCCCTCAATGACAGGATTTCCTGCTACCAGACTTCTCCCCCTGCCCGAATTTCACTAGATGTTCTCCTTTGAACTTCTGCTACAACTCCTAGGAAATGGAACTCCTGGCTTGCATTCCTTACTTCATCACTTCATACAGCTTTGGTCACCTCACATCTTTGTCTACGTTCTGACAGAAGCAGCCATAGTCTGAACATTTCAGTCCCACTCGATTTTTCAATGGTTTCGAGATTACTTTCCTTCCTTCAGAGAAAAACGTATCTACCGCGCTAAGCCAGCCCCAAGCGCACTAAGACATTGCATCAGTCTCCTGGAGAACAAACATGAAAGGTAATTCACGTTACTCCCCTGGATACTGTTTTCGTTGTCATATCCAATGGCATGCTGGACGGGACACTGCTCAGCTGGGAGTTTCACTAAACAGCTGCTGAACTCTATTAAAACGTTCTAATAGGTGTGACTTATTGACCGGAAGAGTCAGTAAACAAATACGGTATAAGTGACAGTAGGAAAATAGACTACCAGTAATTAACGACGTGACTCCATGAGTAACAGGAAGATTGCTCTGACCCAGTTGATGGCAGTAGCAACGAAATCTTTAAAAAAACGTTGAAATCTATCCCAAAGAGACGGGGTTTTTATTAGGACCTGTACATTACCCAGACTTCTCGGCGTTATCGACAATGTTCAGGGTTGCCACACATCCTGTTTGGCTACTATTCTAATCCGTCTGTTGGGAAACACAGTGGTAGCTGTGGTCCACTACGTCCATGAGAGGGCCAGAAGGAGCAGCCGGCAGCGTGTCGCAGCACCGGGGATCAGAAGCTACGTGGGACCGAGCAGGTCACCCAGCAGGCCTGCAAGGGCTGCGGTCCCTTGGCAGAACAGCAGCTCTCGAGCTGGAGACCCTGCTCCCTTCTGGTTTGCCCAATTCATGCCCTGATCCCTTCTGCTTCTTCAAGCACCGTGCACAGTCTGGGCTGGGTAACACACCGTTTCTGGCGTCCTGCAACTAGTTGCACAAAGGCGTATCGGGTGTACAAAAGCAGATACACATCCTACCTCACACTGATGTGCTTCAACATTTATCCCACGCTGCCCTAACCTAGTGCCAACACAAACATTTCAGAGAGCGTGCATTAATGAGAGCATAACAAAAACAAATCTGATCTGTCTATGCATGCTTCTTGCCTTTTGGAATCAGACCACATACGATTTTCTGCTTCTCTTCTGATTATAGAGGAATGAGGTAAGGCAGAAATCGGAGCATTTTAATGCAAAAGAAGAATTACCTTTCACTGTGCACATGAAAAAAACATTGTCTTTCTTTGATGAAAATACTATTTACCACAAAAAAACCCTACCAGCTGCTGTCCAATAGTAAGATGACATGACCAAAACCAAGTTCTGGGTAAGTTCTGTAAAAAAACTCTGTTTTTATCTCTCCTTCCTCATCCTAGCAGTATAGGCCAATGGGGTTCATATCCTGGAATATAACAACACCAAAGAAAGAAAAAGGACAAACCAAAATAAACACACAAAGAGATCAGTACCTAAAACTTCAGGGGTCCTGATTGTCTGAACAACTGATAGGAAACACACGGGTTTCATTGCAACAATAAAAGGTCTGATGAAATACTTGAAATGTAAGAGCAAGGAAAAAAAAAATCACATAAAAGCAAGCGGTATTGTTTGTGTGTTGAAACAGGTGATGAAACTGTGATTAGTATATGGCATCCAGTTGTAGGTTTTACAAAAGCTGGAAAGGGGATGGAAAAAATGCAAAGATTACACAATGTACAAGAAATACTCAGTGTAAGACTCTGGTTTGATTGAGGGAAGGCTAAAAAGTTGATTTGATCAAGGTATAAATATCTCTAACCAGTCTAGGAGTTGGTTGTTCTGAAGTCCTCCAAGAGAAGGAGCAACTGAAAGACGAAGTTCAGCGAACTCGGGCTCCAGGCATGCACTCAGCACTCGTTGCAATCTACCACCAAAATAACGTGACGAACGCAGTTCACTGTCATCTTAATTCTTCGAATCTAGATTACATTACCGAGGAGGTGCTGTAATTCGAGGAGGAATTGGAGCTACCAGAGCAGGCAAGTCCTGGCCAA
>NW_009735862.1:0-204 GCF_000703405.1 Apaloderma vittatum | reverse complement strand
GGGCCCCCTCCCCGACGCCCCGCCGCCGGTCCGACCGCAGGCTTCGAGTGACAGGTCCCAGCTGTCGCCAGCCCCTCCAGCGGCAGCTCCTCCCTTCTGGCCAGACGGACAGCACAGCATGGGCCCCGGCTCCGGGGGACCTGGCTCGGGGCAGAAAGCCGCCTTTTATAACCGGCGCGCAGCTGCCCCGCCGCACACACCTAC
>NW_009735861.1:840-1753 GCF_000703405.1 Apaloderma vittatum | reverse complement strand
ACTTGTCAGTTCTGTGCTTAGTGTCACAGTGCTAACCTTAATTTTGTTACTGAGTCTCCTTCGTGCATATTTGTGTTTTTCTTTGGATTAGGCAATCTGGGAACAAAGCAGGACAAATCTGGGCCTCTAAAGGATCAACAGCTTTCAAGTGTCTCATCTCAGCCAGGTTCTGTGCAGCTCTCCTAAGCAACATCTCTGATTGTGATGAGACCTTTAACTACTGGGAGCCTGTAAGTGGCTTTCTCTCCTTGGAGATACTTGGGAATTTGTAATTGGCCTGTGCAAATGCAGGTGTATCTAGAATGCTGTGCTAATCTCTGTGTTTCAAAGAGAAATTTTCTTTTTCAAGAATTCAGAGATAGGAAATGTAAAACTGTCTACGCTGTTTGATGCTTGTTTATTTAATCTCTGTCGTAGATGCACTACCTCATTTATGGAAAGGGGTTTCAGACACGGGAATACTCTCTAGTCTATGCCATCCGCTCTTACGCTTACCTGTGGCCTCATGCCTTACCAGCTTTGTTCCATGCCAGAGTGCTACCAACCAACAAGGTAAATCAGATGTGTGAAAGCTTTTGTGATGAATAAACGCACGTTTAGTTTGTTTCAAGCAGCTGCTTTGTTGTTTGAGGTAACAAAATTACTTTTTCGTGTGTTTACAAGCCCCCAGTTTGGTGTTTACAAATGCTAGCCTCCCTGTAAGGATTTGCGTGTGTTTGTAAGCTGACTCAACAAGGTCCAAGGAAGAGCGATCGGGAAGTTGCAGGGAAATGCTGTCAGGCTCCGGTTTGGTTGAGAAGCTGTTGCAGTAGGGCTGGGAGCTCTTTGGCCTTTTGAGGGTGCGCAGGCCTCGGCACAGTTATTTGGCAGCCACAGGCTCTCATTCACCCCTGTGACTTTCACCCTGATGCTT
>NW_009735861.1:0-455 GCF_000703405.1 Apaloderma vittatum | reverse complement strand
CAAACCTTGTTCAGACTCTGTCTTTGTCTTGTAGGTTCTTATCTTCTCTTTCCTCTGATGCTCCCTGGCCTTCCTGAGCTGCATTTGTGAACTCTACTTCTGCAAGGGAGTTTTAGAAACTGTCTAAATGGAATAATTTGGAGCAATGCGAGTAACATGTTGAGTTAGTGCCACAGGAAACATGCTCCGAAGCTCGTGTGTAGATATGCCGGGTAAATTGGGCTACCTCACAGTGAACCTTGAAAATATGCGTTCTCATGATAACTTCAAGGAAACATTGGTCTGAATTCCACTGTTAGGACAAAATTGTGTTCTCAGATCTGTCAGCCACATCTCCACTGCAGCATTTTGTTGACTACACATTCCTTTTCTAACTGATACCAGCAAGCAGTGTGGGAGTGTTGTAAACTGAACTGCTGGAGTAGAGTGGTGCTGTGTTTACTTACAGTTAGTCT
>NW_009735860.1:5267-6166 GCF_000703405.1 Apaloderma vittatum | reverse complement strand
TCCCCCTGCCGGCCACCCCACCCCCAGGGCCACGTAACCGCCCGTACAAGGAGGGCGGGAAGAACAGAAAATGCACCTGCAGCTGTTCAGGAAGATTGGGTTGGTGATGGTGTCCCAGCAGATTGGGCAGATTTGGTTCCTCAGAGCGTCTGTAGACATGGCTTGGGACACCTGGTCGGTGCTGTAAGCAGAGGAAGAGGTGTCATTTCCTTGCATGTCTTCCTCCGACGGCATCTCGCGCTGCAAACGCAAGAGATAGAAAGAAGCTGATGACCTGTCCTGGAGATGCAACCTGCAGGAAGCAGGAAAGCTGTGGAAATTTGGATGCCGGGTGCTGGCTGAGTTAATCCTGGCCACACTTCCAAGCTGTCTGAACCATCGCTTGCAGAGCCTTATACTTGTTACGCAAGGACACTTGGGACCGTGAGTTACGTTGCAGAGGAGACACATCTGCTGCACCGGTCACCATAGCTCCCTGTCCCTTGAGTCACTGTGCTCAGCCAGGATAGGGAATTCCTCGTGTCATAGAATCATGTGTCCTGTCTGCCTGTTGGACCTGTCCCAAGGAAGTCCCAATAACCTCTCTCTCCCTCACCTTCCCTGGTGCTCCTCAAGCTACTCACCTCCTCCCAGAGCTCTGTCACCAAGCAGAGGAGCTCCTCTATGTGGGTGCATTGTCCACAGGTGTGCACACCACTGCCATCCTGTACCGGCATGAGAGCAGGGCACACCTGGGTGGCCACCCGTTCCCTCTGGAGCTGGGTCTAGGCAGGTGCAGAGCTTCAAGGCACCACGGTTTTCTGCTGGGTGGAGGCCATTGCTGCCTGAGCGAGCTGGCAGAGCTTCAGCACCCTTCCTGCGTGCCCTTCCACGCAAACTGCCTCACCATGCCCTGCTGG
>NW_009735860.1:4894-5164 GCF_000703405.1 Apaloderma vittatum | reverse complement strand
CCATGCTGCTGGCTCCTGGCAGGTCTCTCCACGGCCCGGGAAGTTCCCGGCTTCAGGAAAAGCCCTCGTGCCCCAGGACGTGCTGCTCTGCCAAGGGCCAGGCTGGTTTCGGAGTTGCTCGTGTCAGCGATTGACTAATCCTATGTTCACTCTAACTTTCCATAGACAAAAAATATTTAAAGCCCCAAGTTTAAATAACAATAGTTATAATTAAAAAGACTGGCTGCCCTAGGCTAACGGAGGGGCAGAGCCGCCCGCAAGGGCGCCATT
>NW_009735860.1:4651-4882 GCF_000703405.1 Apaloderma vittatum | reverse complement strand
AGGGAATGTCTTTGCAGAAGCCACAAGATCCTGTTCCCCGTTGCCGGGTCGAGTCACTGTGGGGACAGCGGGAAGGGAGGGGAAAAACGTGCCCGTCTAAACCCATTTGACATTAGTTTTGAAATTTCTGACTGTAGCAGTAGGGCAGTGAGGAGTCTTCTTCCTGGCAGGGTGTGCTACCAGTCCCTGCGCTGGGCAGTGCTGCGGGGCCTCTGCGGGGATCGGCACCTT
>NW_009735860.1:1069-4523 GCF_000703405.1 Apaloderma vittatum | reverse complement strand
GTGGGGACCGGGTCCTGGTGGCCTGCCATGCCCTGAAGGAAACCTGGCGTTGTTGCTGACAGTGCTCATGCCTCCCAGAATCAGCTGGACTCTACTCTTCACGCCTCAGAGCTCGCCCCTCATGATGGTGGCTCCTCCTTTGCTGCTCCTGCTGCGGCGGGCGCAGAGGGCTGTGGGACCTCTGCCGAGGTTGGCTCCTTGTGGCCCACTGATGCATGGAGGAAACTTGTCCTCCTCGCTGACGGTGACCACCCCTCCAGGAGGAGGATGGGACATCGCGTTGCTGCCTTGGAGCTTGGCCTGGGCCAAGAGCAGTTTCCTGAGCCCTGCTCTGCTGTTGTCTCCTAGTGATCGAGGAGGACTGGGCATCCTGAGGCCTGCTATGGGCATTGTGGTGCTGCCTCGGGGACCTGCTTCGTCCCCTCTCTTGGGCCCTGGCCTGGCTGCCACCACGGGATCTGCCAGAGGACCTGCCCTGCTGGTGGCCTGGGGTACGCTGCTGGCTCCTTTCGGCAGAACGAGACTGACATCTCTCTTCTGGAGTACTGGGCTCAGAGAAGTGGACCACCATAGGGTTACCCTCTGCAATGTCCCATGAGATGGACTGGAATGGGTATCGGCAGATGGGGCACACGTGTCTTATGTCAGACTGGTCCATTATGCAGGTATAACAGAAAACGTGCCTGCAGCAGTCGATGGAGACTGGCCTAGTGAGGGTCTCCAGGCATACTGGGCACATTTGGTCCTCTGAAGGATCTGGTGACGGTGCCTGGGGCACCTGGTCAGTGCCATCAGCAGGGGAAGAGGTGTCATTTCCTTGCACGCCTTCCTCCGATGACATCTCGTGCTGCAAACACAAGAGACAGAAAGAAGCTGATGACCTGTGCTAGAGAAAGCAGCAGCATGAAGCAGGAGAGCTGTGCAAGGGGAGCGCTGAAGGCTGCCTGCTCTGCCTCGGGCCTGCGCTTGTGCTGCCACAGAGGTCCGAGCCCGCCCTGGGACAGACGGGTGACAGCAGGGGCGCCTTTACATGTTCGTGCTCTCAGGGCCGGATTGTGACTCACTGCTCCGAGACACTTGCGGGCAGGAGCTGGGAAGGCAGGAAAGCAGTTCCTGGCCTTTCAGCAAGAGCAGAAGGAGCTTGGGGGTACGACTGGTCTGGCCCAGTACCCTGGGCCTCGCCAGTGTCCCCCGTCTGGCAGATGCGCTCTGTGTCCTCCAAAGGGAGCCCGCAAGTAGGGGTCCTTCGTTCCCTTCTCCTGCACACGTCTCTCCCAGACAGACGAGCACAACAGTGTGACCCTTGAGGGCTGCCCCACGCCTTTAAATGCTTGATGTCAGTGAGGTAACCATGACTCCCTGGTGACATCACAAATGTTTCAGGAACCCCACCCAGAAACCCCAGTGCAGGGCCCCAGAACACCAAGCAGGATCACAACCCCGGACTTCAGCAGGGCCAACTTTGGCCTTTACAAGCAATTGCTAGGGGAAAGCCTGTGGGACAGAGTACTAGAAGGTAAAGGGGCCTGAGGCAGTTGGCTAATATTCAAGCACCACCTCTTCCAAGCTCAGGACCAGTGCATCCCACCCACCCAGAAACCCCAGTGCAGGGCCCCAGAACACCAAGCAGGATCACAACCCCGGACTTCAGCAGGGCCAACTTTGGCCTTTACAAGCAATTGCTAGGGGAAAGCCTGTGGGACAGAGTACTAGAAGGTAAAGGGGCCTGAGGCAGTTGGCTAATATTCAAGCACCACCTCTTCCAAGCTCAGGACCAGTGCATCCCAGCAGGTAGGAAGTCAAGAAAGAGAGCCAGGAGACCCTCATGGTTAACCAGGAAACTGCTGGGCAAACTCAAGTGGAAGAGGAGTTTATAGATCATGGAAGGAGGGTCTGGCCGCTTGGGTGGAATACAAGACTGTTGTCAGAGGATGTAGGGAGGCAACTAGGAAAGCTAAGGCCTCCTTGGAATTAAACCTTGGAACGGAGGTCAAGGAAAACAGAAAAGGCTTCTTCAAATACGTTGCAGACAAAACTAACCCCAGAGGCAGTGTAGGCACTCGGCTGAATGAGGTGGGTGCCCTGGTGATGCAAGATACAAAGAAGGCAGAGGTGCTGAATGCCTTCTTTCCCTCTGTCTGTACTGCTGGAGACTGTCCTCAGGAGCCCCAGACCACTGAGGCTCCAGAGGAAGTCAGGATAAAGGAGGAGTTTGCCCTGGTTGATAAGGACTGGGATTAGGGATCAGTTAGGCAATCTGAACACCCGCAGAGCCATCGGCCCTAGTGTGATGCACCCATGAATGCTGAGAGAGCTGGCAGAGGTCATTGCTAGGCCACTCTCCGTCATCTTTGGTGATGTGCCTGGAGACTGGAGGAAAGCAAATGTCACCACAATCTTCAAAAAGAGGAAGAAGGAGGACCTGGGTAACTACAGACTGGTCAGCCTCAGCTCCATCCTTGGAAAAGTGTTGGAACAACTCATCCACAGTGTCGTCCCTAGGCATATCAAGGATAAGAGGATCATTAGGAGCAGTCAGCATGTTTTTACCAAGGGGAAATCACGTCTGACCAACCTGATAACCTTTTATGAGGATGTAACCAGGTGGATAGGTGATGGCAGTGCAGTGGATATGATTTATCTGGATTTCTGTAAAGCATTTGCCACCATCTCCCACAACATCCTCCTAGCTAAACTGAGGAAATGTGGTCTGGATGCCTGAGTGGTGGGGTGGGTTGGGAACTGGTTGAAGGGAAGAAGCCAGAGAGTTGTGGTCAATGGGGCAGAGTCTAGTTGGAGGCCTGTGTCTAGTGGAGTCCCTCAGGGGTCAGTGGTGGGGCCAGTGCTGTTCAATGTATTCATGAGTGACCTGGGTGAGGCAACAGAGAGCACTGTCAGCAAGTTTACTGACAACACAAAACTAGAAGGAGTGGTGGACACACCAGAAGGCTGTGCTGCCATTCAGAGAGACCTGGACAGGCTGGAGGGCTGGCTTCAGTTTGTGGGTAGTTAGAGTCTGGCGACCGGAAGATATCGCGCTCTACGGAAAGATAAGGACCCTCTCCGGATAGCCAATGGCGTTTAGCTTCTGATGTAAGCAGACGGAAGTGGCGTCGTCAACTCGGGTTATATAGTGCCGTGTTACGCACCAATAAAGGCCATTTGCCATCCATCACACTGGTGTCTGTGAGCTGATGGCCCGAGCGACCTGGAGTTGGTCGCAGTGCCGTTCCATGAACGTGGTCGCCACGCCTTGAAAGGCAACAGAAGTTCAACAAGGGCAAGTGTAGAATTTTGCACATGGGAAAGAATAACTTCATGTGCCAGTATAGGTTGGGGACTGACCTGCTGTAGAGCAGCGTAGGGGAAAGGGATCTGGGGGTTCTAGTGGACAGCAGGATGACCATGAGCCAGCAATGTGCCCTCGTGGCCAAGAAGGCCAATGGCATCCTGG
>NW_009735860.1:0-585 GCF_000703405.1 Apaloderma vittatum | reverse complement strand
CCTGTTCGATCTACTGCAGGTGATCCTGCTCTGGCAGGGGAATTGGACTAGATGATCTTTCGAGGTCCCTTCCAACCCCTGAGTTTCTGTGATTTTGTAATTCTGTAACATTCTTTAGAGTTGTGCTTTCACAACTAGGTGATATTAAAATAAAACTTACAGTACCATGGTAGCAATTGGATGCTTCTCCATATGTTGCCTGGTCTATTCGAGAGGTGGCGGCCCTGCTGTTAGAGACTGTGTTAAAAATGTTTGTCTCAACCTTGCTGGAATTGCCCGTGAAGAAAAGACTGTGTTGAAATTACCAGTGAAGAAACTTCAAGGCTACTGTTTGCAAGCTTGGACCACTGATAAGTTCCAAACAACTTCAGACCCCAGCCCAGATAAGCCACACGACTTGACTTGACTACTGATACAACTTAAGGGCCCAGCCCAGATAAGCCACGGGGCTCGAAGTTCTGAAACAACAACTTCTGGACCTGATACAGCGTCTGTCTTGCAAGCCCACTGGTTTGCAAGCCCACCAGGTGTAACTGCTGATAGGGTGGGTGCCCTGCAAGGCGAAAATGGGCTCCCTGGCCATTT